>NW_024429241.1:219691-305919 GCF_017639785.1 Mesocricetus auratus | reverse complement strand
ACCATTTTATCCTAGTTTGTGTCCCTGTTCTGTGATAAAATACTAAATCAAAAGTCCAGTTAGCAATGAAAGGATTTATTCCATTTTCCGCCTGTCTAGTGTATTACTGAGGGAATCTAAGATAGGAATCTAGAGGCAGGGATTACGGCAGAGAGATCATGGAGAACTAGCACTTATTGCCCTGATTCAGCTTACTTTCTTATATACCCAGTGACCACCTGTCCAAGGGAGTCACGACCTACAAAGGACTGTGGCAACTCACATAAATCACTAATCAAGAATATGCTCCACAGACATGCCTAGAGGTCAGTATGATTAAGAGGATTACTCAGTTGAGTTTCTTCTTCACAAGTGACATTCCTCATGTCAAGTTGGACACTTGTCAATTTGACACATAACCAGATCACTATTAAACTGTAACTTTTTCTATCTTGTTGACTCCTAGGAACTCACCTTAATATCACAATATAAAACATCGGAGCACTTAAAATTTTCCACTATTTAAAAAATTCAGACTTTAAAAGTTCCAGGTCCCTCAAAGTATCAAAAGTCTCTTAATGATGGATTCTCATACAAATAAAGAAGTTAAAAAACTTGAAAAAGCATGAAATTGCTACAATCAGATAAAGCTAAAACTCAACTCATTGGAGTGAATAAGACATTGTCTGATGTTTGGAACTCACTCATGATTTTCTAGACTCCAAAGGGCTTTGACATCTCTACTTCTACAGGTTTGCCATCCACAGCACACACAGATTCTCTTATAGTCTTAAGCTGATTCCTCTGTTCTTGGTGGTTGTCTCATGGTCCTCATATTTCAATATGTTTGAGTCCCCAATGTTATTGGTGCTGAACATTCATTAATGGCCTCTCCTACTTCTCTCCATGACTCCCCTTTTCCTGGAATCTCCACTGAGACTATGTCTACTTTGAAATCATTATCATGCTGTTTTAATCATTATGGTTTTGTTGTATATTTTGAAATCCATAATGGTGATTCCTCCCTCAGCATTCTTGTTATTTAGGTGTGATTTGGTCTTATTTGGTCCTTGTTTCCTCCTACATTTTTAGGGTTTTTTCTTGTATGTCAATGAAAAATAGTCTTGAAATTTTGTTCATGAATCACATGAATCAATTTTGTAAAAAATGGATATTCTACCAAAAAAGCATTATGTGGATACAATGCAACAACAATATAAATTCCTGGTATACTCCTAAAGTGGTTTCACTTCCTTCTCTAACATCATTAGTGTTTAAGTATTTGCATTTTACGATTTGATCAATTTTTAATTGTTTTTGTCAGCATGAGAAAGGAATAGTTTTATTCTACTACATACAGATCTCTATTTTGCCAGCTCCATTTGCTAAAAGTGTCTATTCACCATCTGTCTATGTGTCTATTTCATCAGAGGAAAATTTTGTTGGCTCCCATGATGCTGTTCTGTAATTAATATAAAAAACTGTGGTATCTCCTGCCTTACCATTTCTACTTAGAATTAGCTTTGACTATTCTATTTTGTGATTTCAGTGTTACTATTGCTTTTATATCCCTGTGAATAATACTACTGGTATTTCCACAGTGGTATTATTGAAATTTTAGATTGCTTTCAGTAGCATATCATTTCACACAATTAAAAGCAAACAAACAAAATCTCAGTGAGGAGGCTGCATTGTGGCGCAGTGAGCCACACACACAGTGTAGCCTTCAGTCCATACATCTTTTCTTGCAAGTCTTCCATGCCTCTGGCTTCTCTACACTGCAAATAATGGACCTTCACTTACACTCTTCTTGGATATCCTACAGATCCCTTGTGTCATGGAGATCCTGCAGCTTTGGATCTGCAGATTAGGGAGTTCACATGGTCATGCAGTTCATAGATGAAGATTATGTTAGGGAAGGATAACTTAGGACTGGTTCTGGGCCTGGGTAGAGGCTGTTGTTATCCCACAATCTTTCCTCATCTAACCACCCAGGAAAGCTCTCCATCACTGCTCCAAATAGTTCACTCAATTCAGCAGGCAGAATGGAGAAAGGCCAATTATTCTGCTCTCATGCACTTGCATCTGACTTAGCACATTTGGACCCTAAGGGCCAACTCTACTGTTTTCCCCAGTAAGGTGACTGACCCACTATACCCATTGCTGCAGCTGGTAAGAGCCTGACCCAAATGATTTGCTACCATGCCCCAGAGGCCAACTCTCCCACAAGTGGAAGGTGACATATGCTCTGATGGAGCAGCCATCTTTTCCTCACCCTAGCCAACACAAGGTAGGATGAGGATGGACTCAGCCCTTCTGCTCTCACACCCTCAGACCAGCTCATCTGAACTTCTGCTAACAAATTCAGTTCTACTGTGCTGAAAAGGAGCAGGACTCACTGTCGTGAGTGTTACAATTGAGGAATTCCAGGTCCTGTTCTCACTAATGTTGTAGATGGTAAATGGTAGGATTAACTCTGTATTAACCTATCCTGTTACAGTGGTAGCAGAAACCACTGACATCAATATAACTGAGGCTTGGCAGGGTCACAGGTCCAGACAGAGCCTTTGACAGTAGCTTAGGCCTGGAGGACACCAGAATTCCTGGTGGCATCACTGCTTACTCAGATCTGTATGACCTCAGCAGAAGCATAGTCCTTGGATATGAACATGGTCCTAGGTGATGGCCCAGACCCATACCTACATCTTTGTGGTCCTCAGTGGATACACAGATTGTGAACATGAACATAAATCCCAGCTGTCTTTGCAACATGGACCCACACAAGATCCTAGGCTGCAGCCCAGGTTTGGATGTCTCATGACCAATGATGGCAGCGCAGGTCACTCACATATGTGAGGTTCTAACAGCACCATGTCCCCAGTGGTGGCCCAGATTCCAGTCTTCTACAATATCTTTGATGACAACAGTGTCTGAGGTAACAACCAATAACAAGGATGTTGTATTGCTATGAATTTACACTTGGCCTTCAGTAACAGTACCTGCCCTGATACTAACATGGTCCTAGGTGGCAGTACAAGCTTCTAAGACACACATGACCCCTATGGAGTCATGTCCCTTTAACACCAACACGGTCAAATGTGTGATCTTGATTGCAGGTTGCTGCAAGGCCCTCACTAGTAAAAGGAATAAAGTATATCAACAGGGATATCCACAGCTGTGTCAGGGCCATATACAACACAAGGTCCTTGGCAGTAACCAAACCTGGAAAATCGTCATGTCCCCAGGCAGCAAGCAGGCCGTGGATTTATTTCATACTCCCTTAGTAAATGTTCTCATTTCCTGAGTGGCTTTATAGTCACACTCGTGTGTTTCTCATTAATTGGTTGCACATGATATTTCAAGTGATATATATACAGAATGCTATGTTATAGAGTTAGCTAAATAATGACTATAAGGCACAATATGGATACTTTGTCAATCATGCAATGGATATCCAGAAAGTTGGCGACACCATCCACATTCAAATACTTGGATAGCCCTCGCTGACTGGGAACTTGCTGTGTACAAGAACTGGGCACACAAGAGTTCTGGGGTTACAGGAGGTTTGGAGCTACTATACAGAGAGAGAAAACATTTCACCAATTAATTGATTCCAAGTGACGAGTGCTGCAAATGAGTTTATGTTCATAAAAATAAGGTCAGTTTACTAAATACAGAATAAAAGGAACAGTCAACATAAACAGTGAGTAGAATTAGCAAATTACAAAAACAACAATAACAAAAAGATGAAGAACAAATAAATGGAAAAATTGAAACCAAAACAAAGATACTAATAAAACCAAAATAAATAAACCCCAACCGAAAAGCAACATAAACTAAGTTAAACAACAGTCTCTTGGCACAGATTTAGCAACACAGACCTACAGCCTGTTCTGGCCTTGGAATCATGGTAGGAAATCAGTCACCAGATGGAAAAAATATTTGAAAGCTAGTATAGCCATGTATACCCTCCATGGTGTTGTACTACACAATCTGTTGAAAGCCAGAGTTCCCAGGAATTATTCTCTCAGGTCTTCTGCATATCAAGATCCGTTTTGATGGTTTCATTTCCATGGGAGAATTGAGTCAACAGACCAATGAGTCTTCTTGTGGCTGGATCACCTGCAGTTCAGCTGGTATTTGGTTCACTGGTAAATTACAGCTATAAGAGGATGTCTTCTTCTGAGCCGGCCTTGATTTGAGGACATAGAATGTCTGTGGCTTCCTTGGCCTTCTCGGTTATCTAAAAATATGCTATTGAGGAGGAAAGACAATCAGACTCACAGCCAGCCTAGTTTCTACACAGGTTATGAAAAATGAGGGCATATTCACACTGGAAGCCAAGAACAAGTCCCCTATTCCCCCCAGCAATGCTATGTTTGCTGTGCATGGGAGGTAATGGTGGCTCACTTGCCTGTGAGAATCAGTGTTCCTGCTGTAACAGCTCTTTCTGCAGGAGGCTCTCTTCCTGAGCTGAGACTGTTTCCAACTCACACTGGAGATTTCCTGACCTAGAGCAGGAAAGCAGTTACAGAACAGGCGTGGTGTGGACTTTCCCTGTCAGCTATTCAGTCTGAACCAGCCATGTTCATCTGGACACTCAGCATGATATTTCAGCTGAGGGCATTCCCTGCTTTCCCCAAGGGAAAAGGGTCAGAACGTACCTGGGCCTGAATATTTTTTCAGCTTTTTAAAATCTACTAGAAAATGAAGTGTTAACTACACTGTGCTGAGCATGAAAACACAGTCCATATCTCCAGTTGTCTAGATACATTATGTTAGAAAGAAAATATCAGAGTAGCAAAGTATGAGTATAGTTCAGGCTAGACATGAATGACCTTTATTAGACAATAGGAAAATGTAAGCACCCTCAGAAAATTAATGTAGAATTTTTAGAGAGCCTATAAAATGAAAGCACTTAAGTTTATAATTATTTTTACAACAAAGAAATGAGTCAGGGTTCAACTCCCAACCCATATCTGTTCTTATAACAAGAAAAATCATTTCACAGAAAAGGGATGCATACTGTAAGAGAGCCTGTAGTCAGCAGGAGTGAGCTGCATGCAGATCTGCCCAAAGGTAGGAAACTATCTCTAAAGGTGATGTTATAGGAGGCAAATAAATTGACGGGAACACATACTGTCCTCTACATCTAACACCACTTAGACAGGTTCAGGATGATAATAGTGAGAGTTTTGGGGACACTCAGGGGACAAGGTTCTGAGAAGATACCAGAGAGATCAGAAGAAAATAGGGGGTAAACTATCCCCAGAAACTTTAAGGCTCAAACACAGTATTTCTTGGAGAAGTTCCTGTAGACTGGGCCACTACAATACCCTAAGGTGTTCTTCCCTCTCTGTGGCTGAGAGCCAAGCAGATAGATGAAAGAGATCCAGGTTTAGGTGACCTACATGGTTCTAAGGACTCCTTCTGACTTGGGCTGTGAGATCTTCTCTAAGACACTGAAAGGATGCTCCATCTTTTCTGCCAAATCCCTGTGCTGGGTGATCAACTGTTTCTGCTTCATCAGGATCTTTGGTCTTTCATCCAGGCTTTCTTCTTCCTGTTCATTAGAAGTTTTTGTTCTCAGTGTAGGGTTGCTCCTCCATAAGCATACACATAAACTCATGAGCACACACAAGAACATCTAGGCACACATACAAGAACACTGTAATGCAGTCACATGTTTGGTTTACCAGTTAATGCTGATGTAAGGAGCAATTATCAGGTATACTATTGAGAAGAAGGTAAACATTTGTTGGATGACACAGTGGGCATGATAGACAGCACAGTCATTGAAATGTCTAGTCGGTAAACCTAATGCACAGACAGGTGGACATCTGGGTTCCTGACCTGTTAGCCAACCCTGCTTAGGATGTTCCCAGAATGTGCATTATAGGGATGTTCCCCATCACAAGAGCACTGGATGGTGGTGGATCAGGCCACTCATCTTATTCACTGCATTCCACTTTCCACCAAGGTGAGCAGCTTCCTTCAAGAGGAGCAGCTTTTAGCACAGACTGCCTCACTTCAAGTCCAAAAGAAATGACCTAAGCATTCTAGAAAATGTCTACAACCAGGAGTGAAAAATAACATTTTTCCCTGTAAGGTGATTGATGAGAGATGTCATTCTATAAATCTGTCTGTTATTCTTTGTTTAATAGAGCACTGTTGGCCAATAGGTAAGCAAGACAAGAAAGCTTGGAATAGGAGTGCAAGAGGATTCTGGAAAAGAGAGGCAGAGATGTACGCCACCAGAGTAAGAGGTCTGGACCCATTTCTCTGCTAAAAAAATACTTAGAATGACAATTATGGGTTAAATACTTAAGTCAGTGCTAGCCAGTAAGAAACAAGCAAACGGCCAACAGTTTCATAATTAATATAGTTTCTTGTGTGTTACTTGGGGACTGAAATTGTACGAGGGCCCAGGCAGATGCAGAAGGCAACACATTACATAATGATACTAGAAGTGGATAACAGAACCCAGGCAGGAATCCCACAACAGGTGATTGTGTCAGGGATTTGTGTGAGGTTGACTAAATCAGAGACAAACAATTGCATGTCACCTGCAGTACTTTTCTGGAATGCGGCACTTTGCCCAATCATGAGAGGGAATGTGCTTTAAGACACAACCACGACCATGACACAGTCAGTACCACAATGTCCGCAAGGAGATGCACTATGAGATTCCGTGTTGTGAAGCCAATGAGATCAAACCGGACACTTCCTGTGCTGTTAGGTCTGTGCAGTGAAAGAACATAAGTCTATTCCTTTTTTAATTGCTGTATTGTTTTATTTTTATTATTGTCTATTATAAAATACATTAATTACAAAACAATAAATAGGAGTATAATTAAGACACAAGTACTACATCTTTCCTCTATCTTTTCTGTTGAAACTTAGAGCAGTTAGAGGACAGAAAACAAGAGAGATGATCCAACTTGTTGGTCACAAGAGATCCAAAGATTACTGTAAAGCCAGATTAACCAAAATAGCAGATTTCAGGTTCCCTGAGAGACCTGGGCTCAAGGGAATAAGGGAAAGAGGAGCACAGCATCATAGGTCATTATCTGGCCTGGAAAAACACACACACACATTGCACGCATCTACTCATGCATGCAAACATCACACCAAGACTACATAAACAATAATGGAGCAGAAAGAAATGAGGAGGTCATCATGCTTAATGAACAACTGAATTTAGCCTATGCACATTAGGTGTTTCAGTGAGACCCACAGCACTGCCATCCATCCCTAGGGGAGCAGTAATTCCCAGGGGAGCACATAGCTTCGGCAAACAATTGTGAAATGATTGGAGACAGTGTTCTCTTGAAGCCTCAAATCTGTCACCCCAACATTCAGCCAGTCAAATTTTCCCACCTTTATGGTCATCCAGTTAGCTCCAGACTGGAAGCTCCAGGAAGTGAGAAATATCCAGCACCACCCACAGAAAACAGGGTGGAAAAGATGGTACTCTGACATTTGTCAGTGTGAACAAAGTGTTGAGCAAAGGGTAGAGAACACATTGGGATGTAGGAAAAAAGAAGTAGATCACACCACAAAGTTGACAGTGAGAACCATTCATTTGACATTGACACTAGGATCCAGTTCTTCCAAACTGCTTCCTACCTGTGATCTTAGGTAACAACTGCAAAGCAAATGAGGCACAGGCCCTGACCTCATCCATGAAGTCCCTGGGCTGTTCCCTACCTAGCTCCCTGCATAGAGACCCTGCTTATACAATGACATGTGATATGTGACTGACTGTACTGAGAGTTCCATCAGAGCAGGAGAATTTCCTTGCCAATCAATTTCTTGCAAGAGTATATCTCTCCAGAGAGACTTGTGAATGATCACAGAAATGAACAATTGCATGGTATTTGGTAGATGTCAAATTGGGTAGGTGCATTAATTCATGAGAGACTCTTTTATGGTTGGACAGATGTGCTGTGTGCCCCACTGACTCAGCCTACCTGATGCTGCTCAGCACAGGGGTCACAGATCTTCTCCTGCACCTCCTTAAGGAGCTTCTTCACCTCCTCACAGGTCTCTTGCAGTGCAATCTGCTCCTCCGACAGCTTTTCATTCTCCTGTTTCAACGCATTGACATTGTTTTTCAACTGAGTCAAATCTGGTAGGCCAATTCTGTGGAGGAAACTGAACCAACATCCAAAAAATGGTAAGTCCCAAATAGGCTCCATTTGCCATCCCAAACTCCAAGTATCACCACCCCTTAAAAGTCCCAGGTTCCAAGACAAAACTGACAGTAGTAAAGCCAGCATCACTTGGGAGAAGGTCAAATCAAGAAAACAACCAATTTCCAGAAAATTTAAAGTACTTCTGAAAACCCTGGCACCAAGAGCTTTACTGCATCCCTGAGAACAGCATGAAGCCCACATCTTTGTTTACCTATTCATAGTATTCGGAAAGCATCACCAGATAGAGGGCTAATTCTCTCTTGGGGAGGGCAAAAATCCCAACCAGAATAAATTCTGTCTGTCGGTTACATGGTATCAACACTGTGAATCCCCTGTCAGAGCCTGAGAGTCCCTGGGCATCCTGACACCCCCTTCATGGTGTAAAACATATTTTATGTAGAGGCTCCTATGTAGGACATTTCTGGGAGGGACTCAGTGTCTTTTCACACTTAGTAAAAACAGTCCAAGAGGTACAGGTCCAAGGGCAACAAGGAGAGAGATGCTATGAGGCAGACAGGCTAGAACCAGAGCCTCCACTTTGAGTCAAAGACAAAGAGAGCAGAATCAGCCATTCATAAATTTAATCTGGCTCTTACCTGTAGCATTTGTTGTTCTCCTCAATCAGCTGCTTGCACTTATTCAGGTTATCACTGATCTCCAAGGGAAATCTCTGAAGGTCACACATTACCTGCTTATGCACCTTTTTCATCATCTCAAAAGATTTCAGCCTGGGATAGGGCATGGCCCCAGGAGAAAAGAATCCCATGAACCTCATGGATCATATGAAATCAGGCTGTCCTGGACTACCTCAGCCTTGTGGACTCAACAGACTAGCACTGATTCACTGGGGCCTCCTAGTGCTTAAAATATTTTATATCCTCTCCCCAGGCTAGAAGAGGCATGGTGTCTGAAGGGAGTTAGCGAGGCCCATATGGGCACCCTTTGTGTGCTTGTTCTATAGATTATCTCTCTACGATGTTCCCTGGAATCTCTACCACATATCTTTGCTCAACAGAAACATCTGATGACATTTCTCCTGTCTTTAGAAGAGGGATTCTCATTCCTGTGTGCCTATTGCTACACAGAGGAACAGAGCACACTATCAGTATTTCCAGGAAGGAGTCCCAAATTCAGGGTAGTTTTATAAATGCTACAGGGGATTGCAATGTTCCACCAATGTGAGCACAGTGGCCAAGAGATATGCGGATCGAGGTGGCCACAACACATGCATTCCATGGAAACTGTGAGAATGGCAAAACCTTAGATCATGCAGAAAACACACACTTACACACACACATACAAACGTACACACACACACACACACACACACACACACGCATGCACAGGCATTCTCTTCTGCTCCTACATACAATCAGGATGTCCATGAAATGCAGGGTGGTGTCACTTTCTTATAATATAAAGAAGAAACCAGAGTGTAGCAGTGATGAGCTTCAGGCCTTCCAGTCACAAACTGAGATTTATGAATGTTACCAGCCCCATCCTGGTGCTGCCAGGAGCTTTTAGCACTCAATCGCCTTCTGGTCAAGCAGAAAGGCTCACCTAGTGTGTCCCTCAAGCCAGCACCAGTCAAGGCCTCTTTCAATGAATGTCAACATTGCTGTCCTGATCCCCATACTGTGATTCAAGTCACAGGTTCTGCTTTTCATTTGGAGGAACCAGAGGATCCTGTGCGCACATCTTGTGACTACCCAGGTTCCAAGTTCTGCCTCTCATGTGCACAGGAAAATTAGTTTATGCACCAGGCCACCCTGATTCGTTAGCCTCTTGAACTTAGGAAATCTTGATTGACACTGTGGAGTCAGAGAACTGAGAGTAATGATTACCTGTTATAAAAATCTATCTTGGTATAGCTTTCCAGGATTGCACTCAGCTCAATTTGCTCATTTTTTATACTCTGTAGCTTAATGGTAAGTTCCTCCAGCTTCTCTATCTGCTTGTCCTGCTTTGTGAAAGTAGAGAGTTGGGATGGTGCCTCCTCAGTAGTCCCTGCAGGCAGATAAATACAAGTGAACTGGAATACTTGAATGGCATAGGGCCAGGAGTGTCTATGCTGAGTACCAAGAAGAAGCCCAAAGAAGAGTGAATGCTAGGGACCCAGTGAACTCCAAAGAGGACAGGGCAGCTATGCTCATACTGGTGTCCATGAGGTAAACCTCTCATTTCAAACACCATGACTAGTCATGTGCCTCATTCAGAGACTTAGTCCCCTGTTCCTGGAAGACAAAAAGCTAGTCCAGCTGTGTAGATTTGAAGAGAGTGTCATCTCTTTTCTAATATGATGCAGGTAAGTGCTGTTGTCCCTAGAGTTAGCAGCATCAAGTTCTCATCAATTTATACAGAACAAACTCACCTGAGGTATTGGTGCATGGCCAGGGGAGTTTCGCTCCCTCCTTATTAGCATCAATTCCCATGTGAACTGAAGGAATTCAATAGGATGAACACCACACCCTGAGAGAGAAGACTTTTAGTCACCCCTTTTCTTCTGCTGGCCTTCCTTCTCACTCAAAAGTAGAGTGGGGATCTCCCAGAAAAGCAGCTACAGGTTTGACAGTTCATGTCTCTATCACACTAACTATCAGAAATATTTACTGTGGGCCTGCTCTGAGGAAAACCAGATAAAAGCAGGTTAAGCCCATTCCTTCCAAGATGCTAAGCCCCACAACTGTAAGTCCTAGCTCAAGCTCCACCTGCTTCAGGAAGCGACCCATCTCCTGACCAGGACTCACTATACTTTTCCCAGAACTATTTATTCCTTCATGTTTTACACTGAGACCAAAGGTCAGCTTCCTTCTGCCACTCTGGACTTCCCATGTTCTCAATTATCTCCGCTCAGGCTTGCAAACATGTCTAAGGACACTTTAAGCATATCCCACAGACACTTGGTGTTCCCTGAATACTGGTGATATCACAGGGAACACCAAGTGCTCTCCAAAATAAAATAGAATTGTCCAGAGAAGGGACAGTTAGTGTCACCAGAACTCCTCACCTACCTAATAACTAGATTCTGCAATTCACTGGAAGTAATACAGCCCTACCCAGGAACTTCCATAGATACATAATGGAAGACCTTCACTATGTCCTCATTATAAAGCCAGAGGCCTCTCTCTGTGCTTCATAAGAATATATTCACAACTTCTTATATGCAAGTTGAAGACTCACTTCCAAAAACATCACAGGATATGTTTCAGCCCCTTGTAGAGATCTCTAATCAATAACAAGAGAAATAAATATTTCTAGGTAAATAACTTGGGAATGTGGACAGGAGATTTCAGTCCCCTAAAGATGACAAGCACAATGCAGATAATCCACATGGCTGGTACAATATATTGTTGTGGCGGGGACTGTAGTTGTCCTGTGAGAACAAGATAAATTCCATAATTGATGAAAATCACCCCCATTACCCCCAGGTTTACACTTTAGAATTTCCTGGCAGTGCTGAAATGAAGGGTTAGCACCATGCTCTGCCTGGATAGAAAAGTCTCCAGAGGTCAGGATAGGGCTTGCAACATGTGCTTGATGAACCACAAAGCAAATGAGTAATGTTGGGTAAAATAAATCCATTCCTATATTACATCACACTGACAACCATGTTAGACAAGGTTAGGTATCTCAGTAATACCCAATTCTACAAGTCAAATGACAGCACCTTCCCTACACACTACCTCAACTCAGGCTAGTCTGACACAATGAAGGATGCTCAGGAAGTGACTGATAGATGACACTGTACACTAGCAGGTTCTGAAAGACCAGAATTGTGTCTTCATCTCTGTGGATGCCAGTTATTTCTATAGGGATGGAGTGTCTCAACAGTTACCTGCTTTCTTCTGTATCCCTGCAGCAGGTGACCCAGGGGACAGACTCCTAAATCTTATTCACAGCCTCAGAGAATGTACCTTGGGTTTAGAGCCTTCAGTCATGTGCTTTAAGAAGCCTGGAGCTAATTGCTACCGTCACATTCACTCAGGTAGAATAGGGATGACCTCATAAATTACTTGATGCTTCAGACTCTCACGTTAATGGAGAAGCTACACAGTGGCAGAACATAGTCCCCTGACTCAGAGCCCATCCTTACTAATAGCCCAGGATACCCAGAGCTTGAAGAAAGGGGCAGTCTCTGACCTTGTTCATGGGCTCTAATAGTTCTCAGCTGAACTGGAGACCTTTGAGCCACCATACCTGGAAAAATGGAAACCTTAGGGGTCACTGGAAGACAGCTGCACTTTGTAGCTGAGCCCTGCTAGTGGCAGTGATGTAAAGCATAACAAACTCAACCATTGCCAAGGCTCACTTCTTTCCCTTTAATCATTGTCAGTCAACATATCGGGCTCCAGTGTAGGCAAAGTACAGCGAAGGTATTGAAATCTCATTGACTCCCCTGTACCTCATTCTCCCCTCACCATGAAAACAGAGGATCCCCAGCACAAACTCTAGATTCTTGTCAATTCCTGACTCTGTCTAAACAATATTCATGAATCCTTGATGTGGGTGAATCCTTTAGGAAACCAGAGAAGCAGGATAGGTCTGTTGCTTCCCAGCAGCTCCCAGTTCCTGAGCCTTATCCCTGGAAGGCTCAAGGCTGTCACACACAGAGTGCCCACAGTCCCTTCCTTGAACTCACGGTGTCTTCCCCAGAACCATGTTTTCCAGTGAGACCTAGGGCCTGCTTCCTTCTTCCTCACTCTGGTCTCTCCACGTTGTCCATTCCTCCTCCCAAATATACTTCACAGTCTTGAAAACATTTCTATAAATGACCTTACAGGCAATGAACAACTGTCCTAAGAGCAGCCAGTGTTGCTACAACACAAGTGACATCATGGGATTCCAAGAGATCTCCAGGACACAATAGAATTTCCAGATGGGACTGCTGATGTCACAGGGCACAGCCTTTCACTCCTTGCTCATTCATTCTCCCTGAACAGAACAAAGCTGGGGTTTCCTTTCCAGTAGTCTCTCCTGTGATACAGGGGTTGCCTTTCAGCACCTCCTTCTTCCAAAGTTAGAGATTTCTCTTTTCTTTTTCAGAGTGTTTTCAGTACTTCAGCCATGCAGAGTTTAACCCTAATTTTGCAAGCACTGCCCAAGAATAGTCCTTAATACCCATACCCAGAAATATGAGAGAAAATGCCTGCCAAGAAATTCGGTGAGGAAATGGAGGAGGAGAAAGCAACTGAAGAAGTCTAAGTTTAAGGAAAGTTGGCAATTGGACATTTGTAAGTGAGCTGAGTCTATTATGAGACACTCACTACTCTAGACTGTTCTCCCTACAAGCCTGATAGGTTAGTCAGGGATGTCTAGATTTACAGAAGTTATAAAATGAATTTCTCTTTAGAAAGGGGATTTGTTTTTTAAACTTTTTTATTAATTTAATTTTAAATAGCTTGCTTCACATGTGAAACCCAGTTCCCTCTCCGGCCCATTCTCCCACACTCCTCCACAATCCCCCCTCTCCTTAGTTGTAGTTCTTTGTCCAGAGAGTAGCCATAATGAGCAACACTATAGGTCATGCATATCAAAGGGATACAAATAGGAAAAATATATCCAATTATTATCATGTTATAGTACATATAAGACATCCCAAAAATTCTACTAGATATTTCCTTCAAATTATCAATGAGTTCAACAACATGGAGGATAGGAAATCTGCTTTCAACCATCAGGAGCCTCTGTATGCAGCACCAACAAAAACGCTGAGAAAGATCATCCACAAATGCCCATTGCCCAGAGTATGCAGAAACCAATCATTTAGAAAGACTCCATAACTGTGAGTTGCACTGGTTTGTTGATGAATTAATCTTCAGTAGGTATTTCAGGGCCAGGAGTTTCGTAGGTGCTTCAAAATTTTTGCCAAGTGTTGTCAAAAGAAAGAACTTTCAGTGCATGATATGGGAGGGACGGGTTTAGTTTCTAGAGCAATCTAGGCCCCATTTTTGGCAACAGTTGTGGCTGATCTCCCAGGGGTGTGGCTGAGAAAGAGTTAGAGGAGTATAAACAGAAGGGAATGCAAAAGTAAACTTCATGAGATGTCAACTTCTTGTTCCCAGAAGACACCTTAAGTTGAACTGGTGGGAAGGCAAGGGGTCGGGTACCTGAACAGGACCCACAGTGGAGAGAAGACACATAAGCCTAATAAAGCTCCATAGCCAAAGACCAATTAGCTGATTAGCCTTGAGTACCGGCCCATTCCAGTGAATAAAGCTTATGCTTTTGCTTTTACCACAGCTCTGTCTTGTCTTTCTAGGATGTTGTCTTCTCTGTTTGTCTCAGGAATGGAACATAATGCTCCCTAGGTGATCACTGGCTTCCCTGCCATGGATGTTTGTTACTGGTGTATGGAGAATTGCAAGCACTTTTATTATCACCTTGCTGAAGAAAGAGCTGATCGAATAAAATCTATGCTGAGGATCCATCTTAGCCCCAAAATAATGGCTATCATAAAGAAAACAAAAGGCAGTGATGTTTGTAGACATGGTGAGAAGTGAACTCTTGGAGGTAGTTGATCAGAATATAAATTTGTGATACTATTACATAAATCAGTATAGAGTTTCATTGCTGATAATCCCCTAAAAATGCAAATTCCACATAACCCAGCCTTACCACACCTAGCTGTGCATCTTAAGGAATCAAACTCAGTTCACAATAAGGATATGTGCATATCATGCTCTTTTGGTACAGTTCACATTAACCAAATATGGAATTATCTCAGCTATCCACAAATGATTGTAAAAGATGGAAATGGGAAGTGAATTGTGTATTAAAATGTTACAATAAGCACAGTATTTTTATAGTTAGTACAAGTAATAAAAAAGAGCCTGGAGAGATGGCTTAATCACCAGCATGAAGAACTGTGTCTGGATACCCAGAACACAATACAATCCAGAACTGTACCCACTTGTGTAGCCCTAGCACTGTTGAGGACCTAACCAGTGCAGTCCGTGGAGTCCATTGATAAGCCAGGCTATAATGCTGAGCTCTAGGTTCAGAGAGACCCAGAGGCTGTGTTTGTGTCTGTGTATGAAAGAGGGTGGGCTGGGAAGAAGTGTAGCGTTTTTTTTTATGCAACAGGGACATTCAGGACAGTTGTTTTCTAATTGGGGGATCAAGGTTGTTTTTAATGTGCCTTAAATAATAAAACAAGGTGAAGAGTAATCAAAGAAAACAACTGATGTTGACCTCTAACCTATCCACAAATACACATATAAACACTGAGGAGTTCACATACCCCTGCACACAAACACCAACACAAACACAGCATAACATGTACAAAAAGAAATGAATGAATAAATAGACAGACACATGAATAAAACATAGCTAGGCTGTGAGCTAGAGCCATGTTTGTTAAGACACATTTAAAGCTATTTTATTTTAAACAGATCTTTTTAATTACAGAAAACTTAATATTGATGATGAAGGAACAGTGGAGGGCTGTATGAGCTGACACAGAAAATAGATAAAGAACATAAACCATTATTTGATTGTTACAGAAAAGTGACTAGTGAAATAACTTTTATTTGCTGAAAATAAGTTGCCATTTTCTGAAAAATGTTTGCATAAACATACTCATACATAAATGTGAACAAATCCTTAAACTTTTATCTGACTATACTGTTGCTTGTTTTAATAGTTTACCTAAGAAGAGTCTTTGATTAAGTTATTTCTTTGGAACTAATGTGAATCCACGCGATGGTAGTATCTTCATAGAGATCCAGATGCCTGCTTCTCCCATGGTCTTTTGCATCTGTGTCTGGGGGTGGTTAGTGAGAGAAGGAGGAGGGCTTTGGATGTGGCAGTGAAAACTAGGACCTTCTTTCTAATTGGATAAATAGTTTGGGCTTTTTCTCTTTTATCCAGTTTACAGCAGAAGAATTTGAACTCCCTAATTCCAGTCCTTTTGTTATGATTGAATTGTGAATATTCAGTGAAAACAATAATGCATCCCTTAAGTGTTTCGATAGTGGTGCTCTGGCTTCAAGTGAGGGGTGAGTTTGACCATTTCTATGGGAACATGAAAATACATTAAGTGAGGGTGTTGCATTCACATGTTATAGGATGAAGGGGAGAAATACCAATGTTCTCATGCTGCAACAAAAGCAGCTGGGAGGCCCATGGAAAAGCGCTTCTGGGCTGTTAGCATCCATATGCATCCAGTCCTGTGTGTCTGACCTCTGTCTTTCTGCACAGGCGTGAGCAGTCAGCAGAAGGTGCAGCAGAACTCAGAATCCTTCAGTGTCCCTGAGGGTGCCATGGCCTCTCTCACCAGCACTTTCAATGATTATAATACTGATTACTTCTTGTGGTACAGACAGTATCCTGGGAAAAGCCCCAAGGCTCTGATGACCATCATCTCCAATGGTGAAAAGGAAGAAGGAAGATTTACAATTATTCACCTCTCACCTCAATAAACCCAGCCTGCATATAATCCTGTACATCAGAGACTCGCAGCCAAGTGACTCAGCTGTCTACCTGTGTGCAGTGAGCACACAGTGTTCTCCAGGCACATACAGACTGCACCTAAACCCACTGGGACCCAGGAAGGTCTTAGATAGAGCACATACCACAGTCTGTTGAAACTCTGTTTCTTTTCTATGTTAAATGGGAAATAAGAGCAAGAGTAGAGAGGGTTTGATTGATTAGGAAAGTAAATGACATTTGGAAAATGGCCAGTCCTAAAGAGAAAGGCACACAATTGGTTTAGATGGAATATTTTCCACTCTTCTCTCACATTGAAGTTTGTACAACAATGTACACACACTTTATGTGCCAATCTGGGTGAGCTGGACTAAATGCACATGACTATGAGAATCTCCATATGCCATGTCATAAAGACCACCGTCACCTCTACAGCACTCTGACTTGCTTGCTTTTTAAAATCTTTCAATTAAAAGAGTATTTGTTTTCTAATTTTGAAAAACATGTTTATCAACTAGCTGCTTTCTCTAGAACAATTTCATACATATTTACTTTTGGTTGACCCTTCCCCATGCTAATCCCCTCTGCCATCTCCTTATTTCCCATTCTTAAGGAAACCACTTTTCTCCCAGAATCCCCCTTCCACTTCCAGGTCATGTGCTTTGTTCCCTTCCACACATCCTCCTAATGCTGCCTTTCCCTCTTGTGGGCAGCTGTCTAACTTCCTGACATCTACACACACTTGTAGTTCATATCACATACAGATAAAATTCACAAGTTAAAGATTTGCATGTGTTTGTCTCTGAGGCTGGGATAACTCACTAAAGTATTTTCCAACTTCATTTTTATGCAAATTCTATCATTTCATTTTTCTTTATTGATGAATAATCTTCATATATGTTTATATATTGTTGACTTTCTAAATGGCAAGTGCAGATCTTTTCTTTTGGACATGGATTCTGAGGACCTGAAATAATTGGGCAGACTGCAGTCTAATGCTATAGACAAACTTATATAAGTTTGAGTGTACTTTTATACACAGATGTAAGAAACCAATGATCCAAAGAAGGTTGTTTGCGTTGAGCAAAATATGATCAATAAAACATGTAAATAAATACCAATAAACATATATTATGACAACATAGCAGCCCTTTCCTAGCACATTCTGTGGATAGACCAATTTAAACACAATATCCTGGCACATACTATATATTATATGTAGTACATATTGAAAGCAAGGCAGAGGGTATATCCATATTGAGGGTACACTGAAGAGTGTGTTCTATAGCTATGATCTGACGTCTCTGTTATAGGTGTAAGACCTAAGTATGTCTTATAAATTGAATAAAATGTTACACATAGGAGGCAGGAAATCCTGTCCAAAAACAGTCCAGTGAACAAAATGCACCTGTGGTTAAAAGGTCCTCTGCCTTTTCGCCTGCAGCCTCTCACAGTTCCCCTCGGCACTGTTCACTATGCATCATTCGAGTATTAAAAATATATAATATAAAATCTCTACCAATATCTCATCATTCATTCTTTTATTAATGAATATCAAGGCTGACTTAATTTCCTAGAAATTGTGAATAGAGAAGCAATAAGCATGGTTGAACAATTGTTTTTGAGGCAGGATACAGAATGCCTCAGATATGTATCCAGGAATTACATAGCTGGACTCTACAATGCTTTCTCTTTTACATTTCTGAGAATTCTTCACACTGATTTCCACAGTTGTTACATCAGTTTGTGCTTTAGACAGGGTGAATGAAGTCTCCCTATTTCCCAACAGTGAGTGCTGAAAAGGTCCCCTGACTTAGCATATTTACCCTGGTGCTCACTGAAGCTTCCCCCAAGTTCACTCAATGGTTCTGATTTTACCATGCATCAGTACAGAGAAATATTTTCATTCATTAAGAGATCTCCCTTAGATTGTGTAATAATTTTTTTCTTAATCTCTCAAGATATTTGATGTCATATCTGGAACACACTGACAAAACAGACCTACAAACGGGAGAAAGGAATCATCAAATGTATATTGAGAAAGTCATTAGTTAGAACCTGTTTTAGTTATAGCTCTCACTGCATTGCACTGCTGAGCTTCAACCACACTCCAAGATTAGATACCTGTGATGGCTAAAGAAGTATCAATGTTCAGAGTGTGAGAACTGGCTGAAACAATAAGAGGATAATACCATCTATGTCTTTCTGAGTCTAAGATACACCAATCAGGTATATATTATTCTTGTTCCATCCATATTCCTAAAAATCTTATGGTGTCAATTATTAAAAGGATGAATAATACTACAATGTATAAATGTGCCACATTTGCTTTATCTATTCTGTGTTGCTTCCAGTTTCTGACTCTTTTGAATACAGAAGCAAAGACCACGGTTGAGCAAGTGTCTCTATAGTTAAGATGGAATATTCTTCTGCTATGTACCCAAGAGTGGTATAGCTGGCTCTTATTAAGATTGATACCTATCTTCCTGAGGAATTGGTACACTGATTCCATGGCTCTCTTATTAGGAGGATGTGTTATCTGTCTCCATCAATTACGTTTCCATTCCGTGCATAGCTCTGCCCATGTTCTTGCTTTGGATGTGGATTCCGAGTATCTGGTCCATTTTAACAGTAGCTCCCCTGATGCTGAGGGTCATGTCAATCCAGAGACACAGATAGTAAACTGAAGGGATAGATCAGAGCTGTCTCCATGCCTTGATTGTCAAAATTCCAAGTTTATAGTAAAAAAATAAGCTTATTGTCGCAAGAGAAGACTGAGTTCAGACAACAAACATAAAGGCCAAAAGACTGTAATGACAGGCTTCATACCATGGAAGGAAAAAACATCTATCAACCAAGATTACTGTATCTAGAAAATAATCCTTGAAAACTGAAGACATAAAGATGTATCCCAAATGTACTAAAAACTGTCTATGATGTCCACATCAGCATTACAGGAACTTTTAAAGGACTATTGCACACAGATGAGGGTGCTAGAATAATGAGATCCCTGGAAATAATAGACACATCACCTAACAATAAACCGTTATCTCAGTGAAATAATGAGCTCCTGATATGTCCAAAGGATGAAGAACAAAAGTAACGGAAATAATCACAGAAGAAAAGAATGAGGAGTGGGAGCCACCCTATCATCCTGCAGCTGCACAGTGGGTAGTTGTGCTAAAACCTGGAATTGCCCTAGGAACCCTTGGTTGCATCATGGCAAACCCAGGGAAAGACACTTCAAAAGTGCTCTAGACCCTCATTGATGCAAATAACACCATCCCCAACCAGATGTTGGGGCTCTCCTTCCTCACATTCCCTGGGTTTGAAATCAGAGTGATGCAGGGGAGGAGTGTGGAGGTGAGATGTTTGGGGAGAGAAGAAAAAGGAGGTGGGGAGGAAGGAGTTTGAATTTTCTTCGAAATTTTTCAGGGCAGATGCTCAGAAACCAACCAACTGGTGGTCAGGCCCAGAGATGCATCTCCTGTGACCTGTTCTTCAGTGGGAGGAATGGACAGACTCTTGGGATTGTCGATGATGACACTATGACTGCAAGTGATAAGTGATTTTGGGTTTCTGGTGAGGGTTACAGGTACAGCAAAGTTCATAGTCCACGTACATGTGAGATGAAGTCTTCTTATTTATCTGGAGATGCAGTTTGAAAACATAACCACTGAGTCCTGTTCTCTGGCCTGTGGTTTTTTTCATAGGGGTGAACAGCCTCCAAGGAGAAGAGAATCCTTGGGCCTTGAGCATCCAGGAGGGTGAAAATGTCACTGTGAACTGCAGTTATAAAACATCCATAGCTGCCCTACAGTGGTACAGACAGGACTCGGGCAGAGGCCACGCCATGCTAATCTTAATACACTCAAATGAGAAAGACAAACAGAGTGGAAGACTAAGAGTGACCCTTAACAACTCCAGCCAGAGCAGCTCCCTGTCCATCACTGCTGCCCAGCCTGAAGACACTGGAGCATACTGGAGCTACAGATGCACAGTGTACAGCCAGCACCTGCAGCCCTGACACAAACCCTCAGAACCTAGAACCCAATAGAGGGTGGAATGGTGCTTATGTCATTTCATGACAAGAGTCCACTTGAAATGGAAGAGATTTGTTTCAAATTTGGGATTTTTCATCTATATTTTCCTAACCCGTCTTGTAAGGAAAAGATATAGGAATCTGAGCCCTGTTACCCACGAAGGAGGCAGTACTGACCTATACTGTAGTAACACAGAAATATACTGGTTTAGCCAAGATCTTGGGAAAAAGCCAGGATGAATTACTTTTCAACTTATTTCATCTGATATCTTTTTCTGTGGATGAAAACAGAAAGTCTTAAATTAACAGTACCAAAGAAGGCAAGCTCTCCACACAGCATGATTTCAAAGTTTGAAGACCTCTGTGCACTCCCAGGCATCTATGTCCAAGACCTATGCTTTAGAAGAAGCACAAATGTCTCCTTGTCATTTATTTTCCACAAACCAGTAATTACCCCATATTCAGAACCCCCTTCCTAGCAGTGTCATAGACATTAAACCTATGATTTATCCAGAGGACAGAGATGGCCATCAATCTCATTCTTTGCTCCAGACAGTTGCCTGTACTTGGGCATAGACCTACAGATCTTCCCTTTCATGACTCTCAAAGGTACAGATGCAGTAGGGAGCAGCAGGATTCTAGTTTTGGGTTCATGAAAAGAAACTGCACAGGTTCACACACTTTTCTGAAATATCATTGTCTTTATAATAGTCTAGCCAAGAGATGAGTGAAATCTTGACTTTTTTTTTAAACATACCCCTTTTTTAGACCAAGATGGTCTCTGGTTTCATCTCTGTCATCTTCAAATTAGTTGAAACAATTCTGTGTAGATAGTACCTTTAGTTTCTCATTTCAATTGACCTTAATTAACATCATTTCAAAAAACATGGTAAGACCAGTTTCCTTCAGGTTAACAACGCCAAGGGATGCTCTCAGAGCACATCTGTTCTTCAAATTTTGGCACGTTCATTTCCTCCTTCTAAAACTTATATTTTATTAAAAAGCACATATGTTTACAAAACAAAGTAGTGCTATACTATTGGCCACATGCTATACACTATTTATCCAGCCCCCACTCCCGGGAGTATACTTATATTTTCAGGATGTTAATGGCTCTGGACATGGAAATAACATATCATATACAAAGAGAAGAGAGTTCTTTAGGTGTAAAGAATAAAATCCTGAGCAACAGCTACACTCCACACTATTCAGCTGTGGAGGGCGGGACTTAACCAAATGCAGCCCTGGCTTTCCAGCTCCATGTCCAGGAAAGGACTCCATAAACACCTCTGTGCCAACCAGGAGTGGCACCGGGCAGCTGGGCACATTTAGGACATCTTTATGATGATGGAGAATGGTCCTTCCCAGATCCATGTCAGACTGAGTGTGACAAGGAGACCCACACACAGGCTTGGGGCAATGCCTCCAAGGGAAAAACACAGGCCCACCCACCTAGCACCTTGTGACACCAGTCAATTGGATACTGTTATAGTGAGCAATATATAGTGTGGTATGGGAGAGAGACCCACACAGAATGGTTCATGTCCTATGGAGAAGGGCATATCTCAAGAGATGAAAGCGGTGGAGAGTGGGGTGAGGTGGGTGACTTAATTGCCACCTATGGCCATGGTGATGTCTGGGCCTGAGTTGCTACTGGGAACCAGTGTGGGTTCCTGGCTCTGATGCAGTTATGGGCTATTTTGATGTCTCTGCTTCTTGATACCACGAATGGCAGAAAGGGATAGGACTGTACAAAGTTGGCCCTGCCCCTCATTTTCGAAAGCACTGGTGAGAGAGGGTCTTATACTTCACCTAGGTAGATCAGTAGAATTAAATCTGTAGACAGGAGCTCAGGTGAGCCAGACTTGAGGGCATGAGTCAAACATAGCTGGTACTGTCTTCCTCATCTGCAGTGTGGTGGTGAGAGTGAGGGACAGATGCCCTCCCTTCCAAACCAACAGCCTCCATCAATAAAGAGAGCCTGCCTTCACTTTAAAAGCTGCAACTCTTGGAAAAGGGGCCCGTGCACCCTCTCTGGTCACCACAGTGGAGCTAACTCTGTTTACAGAGGAATAGGTATGCCAGCCAGAGAATGAGAACATGAGAGATCTGGCCCCACCCCTCATCTGCCATATGGTGGTATGAGCAGGAAGAGATGCCTTCCCTGGCCCCTCTATGACTGAGGTGGATGGAAGAGCAGGCCCTGAAATCATAGAGTGGGAGAGCTGTTTCTCTCCCTCACTGGCTGGAGCAAACAGGAGGCCAAGCCATACATCTTGTCGGGCAGCTCAGTAGAATCAACTCTGGTGGTGGAGGTGTGGGTGAGCCTGCACTGAAGTTGTGAACTTGGGAGAGTGGTCCCCACTACTTCTTTGTCATGGTATGGAATATAGGGAACTAATGACAACCTATATTAAGGGCAGTAGGCGGGCTTGTATGGAAACCTTCTATGGTAGGATTTTCTTAAAATACATACATATATTAAAGAAATATGGGTTTAGTCACCAAATAATGGAAGAGACAATGCCCCAACTAGATACCTTTCACCACTTTGTGGAACTTCCTTTTCCAGGAATGGGTTACATCTTATCAAACCCCAAAGAGTTCAGGCTATTGCCAAGACTATTGGTTGTTGTCCACAACCTGATGGCAAGGCCATATTGCTGAAGACAACACATACAACTCTTACTGAATATGAAATAGATGAGTGGGTGCCTTTACTCCTACTGATTAGAGTTCATGATACTAGAAAGTATTTTTCATGACAACAGAGGAGAGATGCAATCATTAATTCTTCTATATTCTTTACCCTTGACAAGGTTCAACCTTTGCTTAAACACTCCTAGCTGGGAATTGATAAGGACCGCTGGCTGTGCCTGAACTCGTCATCCCATTACTACATAGGATTAGGAACCAGCCACACCATCAGCCCTCCATCAAATAAAACTATTTGTAACTGGGAAAAGCCTAAATTACCACTGGGGACCTACTGGGAGCTGGAACCTGCCTAGTGCCCAGGACCTATGACCTAGAAGACTCACTTTATTCTGATCCTTGCTCTTCCACTATCCAGGTCAGTTATCACCAGCATGAACACGTTATGGACCCTGAACCATTTGGCAGGCATGCCCAAATGGCTTAACTAAATGTGCCTCCTTCAAGGCATTACAATAAGTCCCTCCAATGTGTACTCTTACACATGCTGCCCAACATGTAGCTATATTATGGAGAAGAAGAGGAGCACTCTTTAAGATGAACCCCAGGCTTCAAGGCTCAAGAAGTGAAGTCCATCTTTCTCCATTCCACTTCTGGTTGGAGGCAATATTGCACAGGCAACAGCCATAGGTCAGTGATCAAACTTTAGAGAATTAAGACAGCAAGTGAACCAGGTATTCATTAGGATATCTGTCACTGTGAACAGACACCATGACTATGGCAACTCTTTTTAAATGAAATATTTCATTGGGGCCAGTTTACAGTTCAGAGGTTTAGTCACTATCATCATGATGGGAAACATGGCAGCATGCAGGCAGACATGATGCTGGAGACAACAGAAGGAGACAGTGTACCACACTGGGAATAGCTTAAGCATAAATAACTCAATGCCTACTTCTACAGTGACACACGTCCTCCAACAAAAACACACCTTCTGTGGGTGCCAATACCTATGGGTCAAGCATTCACACACAAGAGTCTATGGGGCCATATCTATTCCATCCACCACAAGGACTTAAGGATTTTAGAAAACTCTGTATCCAAATGAGAAAAAACAAGTAGACTCTAGTAGAATCAATTCTGGAGAACCAAGGAGGCTTAAGACAAGTAGTATTATGTTCAACTTTAGGAGAGACCCATGATTTCTATTTCTGCCAATCAGGGATAATTAAAGGAAACCTCAAATAAGGCAAGAAAGGAGGCATAGATCAGATAATTGGTGTCAGTCTATGTTACCTGGTCCCTGGATCTAAGCACTTTACTGTCAATATTAGCAATCCCATTGAATGAAAATGAAAATCGCTTACTTGGCTCTTACCCCTTATGTTTCTTTTAGTCATAACCAGAGACATAGAATTATGAGCGTTACAGAAAAGAAGACTCTAGAAGGGTTAGATTTGTGTAGCCAAAGCACATGGGTGGAGTCTCTAAAGTTGTTGTCTCTGCATATAGATAAAGCATGATCTCCATGAGAGTCTGCTAAGCTAACATTCAGGAAGAAAGGTTGGATGATGTCAGTACACAGATGAACTATGACTTGGAAATTATGGCGATACAAAGAAGGATAATTATAAGGGTAAATTGAGTCTAAAGGTAGTTACCAAATACTTGGAGTATTAAGGAATGAAAATCTGCTGTTCTTTATTTATGATAAAGAATTTTTCTCCCATGTCCCCCTTTTGAGAATGTCGAAGAACAAACGTGAGGTGTCCAGGATTCGCTGGATTACCCTCCCAACTCCATCTTTTGTCTCGGCCCCTTTCTTAAGCATCTTTACCTGCGGTTTTTAAATCAACACTCCCCCTCTCAGGTACGACCTGGCAAGTTGTCTGGGTCCTACTAAAGTCCCACAAATGCGGCTTACTACAGATTGGCCCTGAAATGTGGGACTACTCCATAGTGCTATGACATTGAAGGACAACTTTTTTTTGCTTCTGAGATTGTGTGAACTTGCTTAATATTCTTTCCTGCTTATTAATGAGATTCATGTTTAAAATGTAATTTGTTACTGTGTTCATTAAGCAAAACAGTGTGTTTATCTGTCCATGAGCAGACAGTCACAGATTCCCGATAAGATCCCGATAAGTCCCACGCAGTATGTACTCAGTCAAGGGTCACCACATTGTGAAAATGTCTACATCTATACATTTGTAGTCTTTATTGAGAATCGATCTCTAGCATACTCCCTGTTAAGGCAGAAGTAGTGCTTCGCTGAAACACTGCCATCTTGTGTCCAGTTAACACATTTGTGATGTTAGCACTGGCTCCATTGCTGCCCTGCAGTGTACATGTGTCAAATTATGAAAAAGCCTAGACTAATAGAAGCATTCTTCCGTGAACTCCATCTCGAGAGAGCTCATGGACACTGGCCCAACAGTCAGGGAGCCTGCATGGTGCTGAACTAGGTCCTTTGCATGTGTGTTACTGTCCTGTAGCTTGGACTCTCAGTAAGACTTCTCACAGTGAGAGCAGGACTTCTCCCTGGTGCTTAGCTTGCTTTTGGTAACCTATTTCCCATACTTGATTATCTGCCCTGCCTAGATGATAATTCAGGTAAATTGAGGAGCTGGGTCCTTGCATCAACTTGATGTGTAATGCTTTGTTCAAGCCTATGGGAAGCCTGTCTCTTTCTGAAAGAAGGTAGAGAAGTGGATAGGAAGGGAGGTAAATGGGGCAAAGGAGGGGAGGGAAGGAGAGGAGGGATTACTATGTAAAATAAATTTAAAAAGTGTTATTTAAATAAAAAATAAACTGCAAATGCGCTACTTAAAGAAAAAGAAAAGAGCCGGGAGTTGGTGGTACACGCCTTTAATCCTGCACCCAGGAGGCAGAGGCAGGTGGATCTCTGGGAGTTCGAGGTTGGGCTGGATCGATCAACAGCCTCCCAAACAATACAGAGAAACCCTGTCTCGTAAAACCAAAAAGAAAAAAATTGCATGCTCAGGCCTGGATAATTAGTGCTATACTTTGGGAGCCCAGCTTGGCATTGATACGCAGGTAGGAGGACATTTCTACTGCACTTTAGAAATATTATGAGGAGTGGACTGAGAAAATGTGCCATTCAGGGCAATTGCGCAGTAGAGTGGTTTCAACTTCTATTTTTTCAGTGTATTCTAGTGTTTATATTCTATTTAAGGTACCTCCCAATGTTCCAATGTAACATTGCAATATGGTGATTTCCCAAGTAAGAAACTTGCTAGGCCAGGGCCCTAACATGTCATGGATCTCCATGAATTATACTATGTAAATTGAAATGTAAGACACTGAAGAATTCTGTGATCTTTATTTTATGAATCAACTTCATTTCAATTTCAGATGTGTCTGATATATCAAGTGTATCTGTGTGAGTGTCGAAGATGAGTTATTTTCTTGAATATTTCTATATGCATTCTCAGAGGAGTTCTTCAAGATTGTCTCACCTCTTCCCAGGAATGCAATGTGATGTGGATGGAGCTCAACACTATAGAATTGGGGCGGGTTTCAATTTTTAGTGGCCTTTGTGACCTTCTTGACCAACAACTTACAGAAAAGTGTATATATATATACACACATATATATAAAACATTGGTTTTTAAAAGACAATGAACATTGCTGATACTAATATAGTCTTAATTAGAATATCATACAAATCCAAAAAAAATCAGAAAAAAAGGAATACTAGAATAATGAGTAAGTGGAAAAGCAAAACAGCAACAACAAATTCCTTCAAAACAACTCAAGTATCAAGTGAGATCCTAAGTAATTACATCAAATATAAGCCTCAAAGCATTACAATCAAACGGGAATAACCATAAAGTGTGAGGAGCCGCCCTCGCTATCGCTATTGCCGTTAGAAGATGGCGCTGACATCTGCTGTCAGTTGGAGTTAACCGTTAGAAGATGGCGCTGACATCTGCTGTCAGTTGGAGTTAACCGTTTAAGCTGTGCCTCTCCCGTGGCGTCATCTGGGGTGATGTGCAAACCACCAATCCCGGCTCTACACGTCTCACTCGGAGCTCCTAGGCTTATATAAGGGGATGGGTTTCTTAGCTTGGGGTCTCCCTCTAAGAAGCTGATCATCTATCTCTCAAGATGCATTAAAGCTTTACTGCAGAAGGATCCGAATGTTCTGCGTCGTTCTTGCTGGCGAGACGGTAGCGCGGGACATCTGGTGCCGAAACCCGGGAACTCTTCAACATCGCCGGCGCCGCGGGAGACCCCTCGGAACACGGGGCGGATTCAGAACTGCAGGGACGTAAGTTCAGAGAGGTATGCTTTATCCTGAACACCCCTTTCTCGACTTTGGCCTTAGTTTGTCATCACCGTGGGACGGGTCAGTGGAGGCTTTGGTGCTAGTCCTGTTTGTCCTTCTCCTTCATCGTGGCTGGTGCTGACAGAACGGTGCTGTCAGTCTGGTGCTGTCAGTCTGGTGCTGTCAGTCTGGTGCTGTCAGTCTGGTAACGGAGTTGAGCGCCGCTTTTTAGATAAGCCGCTAGCGCGATGGGGTTGTCACAGTCAGTGGTTACTGCCCTACAGACTGTGCTAAAACAAAGAGATCTTAAAATTGCACCACGAACACTTCAAAATTTTGTGAAGGAGGTAGATAGAGTGGCACCATGGTATGCTTGTTCCGGGTCCCTCACTGTGGCCTCATGGAACAAGCTAGGTAAAGAACTAGACAGGAAGCATGCAGAAGGAGATCTCCACTTAGGTACCAAAGCCATTTGGAAGCTAGTTAAAAACTGCTTGGAGGATGAGGCCTGTCACCCTGCTATAATAGAAAGTCAGGGAACCTTAGAGGAAGTTCAGGATAGCATGTCAGAAACTGAACGGAGTGAGAGAATGGGAGCTCGCAAAAGGAAAGACATGTCTAAGAAAAAAGGCCCTCCCCAAGAAGTTAAGAAAGGGGGAGAGAAAGAAGGGAGTGATCATTCACCCCCTAACAAATCTAAGAAAAAGAAAAAGCCAGAATCTAGTCTATACCCTACAGTAGAGCTAGAAGCCTTGGAGCTAGATAATTCTGATTCTGACACTCTGTATTCTAGCGAAGAAGGTGGTCTAGAGGAGGAGGTGGCACGGTATGAGGAAGAAAGATATCACCCTGATAGACACCGGCCACTGAAAACAAAAATGAATGTGAGGCCACCGCCTATAAATCCGGCGGGCTCACGCTCCTCAGCGCCTCCGCAGTATGAGCTTCGGCTGAATACTGGTACTGACTCCTTTTTACCTTTAGAGGAACGGAGAAAAATACAAGTAGCTTTTCCAGTATTCGAGAATGCGGAAGGCGGAAGAGTACATACCCCTGTAGATTACAATCAAATCAAAGAATTGGCCGAATCCGTTCGTAATTATGGGGTCAATGCTAACTTTACCACATTACAGGTGGAAAGGCTTGCTAATTTTGCCATGACTCCCACTGACTGGCAGACGACAGTGAAAGCAGTGCTTCCCAACATGGGACAATACATGGAATGGAAGGCTCTCTGGTATGATGCAGCCCAGGCACAAGCTAGAGTTAATGCCACGGCTGAAGATGAGAATCAGAGGCAGTGGACATTTGAAATGCTGACAGGTCAGGGTCAACATGCCCTTAATCAAACCAACTACATCTGGGGTGTCTATGGTCAGGTGTCGGCCGCCGCTATTAAAGCATGGAAGGCCCTCACAAAAGGGGAGAGTCCAGTGGACACCTTACAAAGATTGTCCAAGGACCCCAAGAGCCATTTTCAGACTTTGTGGCCAGAATGACAGAGGCCGCCAGTCGCATCTTTGGTGATTCAGAACAAGCTATGCCCCTGATTGAGCAACTTGTCTATGAACAAGCAACCCAGGAATGTCGAGCGGCTATCGCCCCTCGCAAAAGCAAAGGTTTACAAGATTGGCTCAGAGTGTGCAGGGAGCTGGGGGACCCCTAACCAATGCAGGACTAGCTGCCGCCATTTTACAAACGCACAGGTATAGAGATTTATCTAATCGAAAAGCTTGTTTTAATTGTGGGAGAATGGGGCACCTTAAGAAAGATTGTCAAGCCCCTGAAAGAACAAGAGAATCGAAGCTTTGCCATCGTTGTGGTAAAGGTTATCATAGGGCTAGCGAATGCAGGTCAGTCCGGGATGTAAAAGGGAGGCTTCTGCCCCCTATTGAAGAACCCAAGGTACCCCAATCAAAAAACGGGTCACGGGGCCCATGGTCCCAGGGCCCTCAGAAATATGGGAACCAATTTCAGAAAAGCAATCAAGAGGAAGTAGAGGCTTCCGAGGAACCCCCGGAATGGACTTGCGTGCCGCCTCCGACTTCTTACTCATGCCCCAAATGAATGTTCAACCGGTCCCAGTCCATTCCCCTGGACCTTTGCCCCCTGCCACCATTGGGCTTATTCTGGGCCGTGGCTCCTTAACTTTACAGGGACTCATTATATATCCTGGAATTGTTGACCCGTATCATAAAGAGGAGATTCAAGTTCTCTGTTCTAGCCCTCGGGGTGTATTTTCTATAAAGCAGGGAGATAGAATTGCACAACTGGTGTTGCTGCCCTCCCTCGGGGATGGAGAAACCTACACTTTACAAAAAAGGGCTATGGGATCTTCTGGAAGTGATTCAGCCTATCTGGCTATACCCCTAAATGAGAGACCTACAATAAAATTGTTAATTAATGGAAAAGAATTTGAAGGGATAATGGATACGGGAGCAGACAAAAGCATTATTTCACTCCATTGGTGGCCGAAGTCTTGGCCCACTGTTGTTTCATCTCATTCTCTACAAGGTCTTGGATACCAGTCCTCTCCTGCCATCAGTGCCTCAGCCTTAACCTGGCGGAATGCTGAGGGCAAACAGGGATGTTTTACCCCCTATGTGTTGCCACTCCCTGTAAATTTATGGGGACGGGATGTGTTACAAGCCATGGGCATGACCCTAACTAATGAATACTCCCCCAGGCATCAGCCATTATGGCAAAGATGGGGTATACAAAGGGTAGAGGCTTGGGTAGGCAAGAACAAGGCAGAATAAAACCCATTACGCAACACGGAAATCGGGGTAGAAAAGGACTGGGTTTTATTTAGGGGCCGTTGAGGCTTCACGACCCATACCATGGAAAACAGAGGAGCCGTTATGGGTCTCTCAATGGCCTCTATCCTCTGAAAAATTAGAGGCTGTCACAAGATTAGTGCAAGAACAGGAACGGCTGGGGCATCTAGAGCCTTCTACCTCCCCATGGAATACACCAATTTTTGTTATTAAGAAGAAATCTGGGAAGTGGAGATTACTCCATGACCTGCGGGCCATTAACAATCAGATGCATCTTTTTGGCCCTGTTCAAAGAGGCCTTCCTTTGCTTTCTGCACTTCCTCAAGATTGGAAGCTTATTATTATAGATATTAAGGATTGTTTCTTCTCTATTCCACTTTACCCACGGGATAGACCAAGGTTTGCCTTCACTATCCCTTCTCTTAATCATATGGAACCAGACAAGAGATTTCAGTGGAAGGTACTGCCGCAAGGCATGGCCAATAGCCCAACAATATGTCAGCTGTATGTGCAGGAGGCTTTGGAGCCAATTAGGAAGCAATTTACATCTTTAATCGTTATCCATTATATGGACGATATTCTTATTTGTCACAAAGAGTTAGATGTTTTACAAAGGCTTTCCCATGCTGGTGGCTGAATTAAAACAGTGGGGATTAGAGATTGCCTCAGAAAAGGTTCAAATTGCAGATACAGGCCTCTTTTTGGGCTCAATGATTACTCCCAAAAATATAGTTCCTCAGAAAATAGAAATTCGCAAAGACCACTTACAAACATTAAATGATTTTCAGAAACTTCTGGGAGATATAAATTGGTTGAGGCCCTTTTTAAAAATTCCATCTGCTGATCTAAAACCCCTCTTCGATCTCCTGGAGGGTGAGCCTCATATCTCCTCACCCAGAAAATTTACCCCTGCCGCCCACCGAGCCTTACAGATGGTGGAAGAGGCCTTACAGGAAGCACAATTACAACGTATTGAGGAGTCACTACCTTTTAATCTGTGTGTTTTTAAGACAGCTCAATTGCCAACTGCAGTCCTGTGGCAACATGGACCATTACTTTGGATTCATCCAAATGCTTCCCCTGCTAAGATTATTGACTGGTACCCTGATGCTGTTGCACAGCTCGCGCTTCGCGGAATAAAAGCAGCTGTTACACATTTTGGCAGGGATCCTGATTCCTTGATTGTGCCTTATACTGCTGCACAAGTTCAGACCTTGGCAGCCACATCTAGTGATTGGGCAGTTTTAGTTACTTCCTTTTCAGGACAAATTGATAATCATTTTCCAAAGCATCCAATTTTACAGTTTGCCCTAAACCAGGCTATAGTGTTTCCACAAGTGACAGCTAAAGACCCACTCCCAGATGGGACTGTGGTGTACACTGATGGATCAAAAACTGGTATGGGAGCTTATGTGGTCAAGGATAGGGTTATATCTAAACAATATAATGAAACTTCACCTCAAGTTGTAGAATGTCTGATAGTACTGGAGGTTCTTGAGGCTTTTCCAGGACCCCTCAATATTGTATCAGATTCCTCTTATGTGGTTAATGCAGTTAATCTCCTTGAGATAGCTGGAATAATAAGATCCTCCAGCAGAGTTGCTAACATCTTTCAAAAGATACAAGCTGCCTTGTTAAATAGGAGATTTCCTGTTTTCATTACCCATGTCCGAGCACATTCTGGACTCCCAGGTCCCATGTCCTTAGGGAATGACTTAGCGGACAAGGCTACAAAGCTGGTGGCCGCTGCCTTGTCTACCCATGCACAAGCAGCAAAAGAATTCCATAAGCGCTTTCATGTGACGGCTGAGACCTTGCGCCGTCGTTTTGCTCTATCCAGGAAAGAGGCTAGGGAAATTGTTACTCAATGCCAGAATTGCTGCGAATTCTTACCTACTCCCCACATGGGAATAAACCCACGTGGCATTAGACCATTGCAGATGTGGCAGATGGATGTTACTCATATTCCCTCTTTTGGAAGGCTTCAATATGTTCATGTTTCTGTTGACACCTGTTCTGGCGTAATGTTCGCCACACCCCTAACAGGGGAAAAGGCCTCATATGTGATTCAACATTGCCTTGAGGCCTGGAGTGCTTGGGGAAAACCCAGAATTTTAAAAACAGACAATGGACCAGCATATACCTCTCAAAAATTCCGACAGTTTTGTCGGCAAATGGATGTTACCCATCTAACTGGCCTACCTTATAACCCTCAAGGACAGGGCATTGTGGAACGTGCCCATCGTACACTCAAATCATATCTGATTAAACAAAAGGGGAGTATTGAGGATGTTCTACCCTCGGTACCAAGAGTTGCTGTATCCATGGCACTTTTTACCCTTAATTTCTTGAACTCTGATGCCCAAGGCCACACTGCGGCCGATCGCCACAGTTTAGAGCCTGATAGGCCAAAAGAAATGGTAAAATGGAAAGATGTCTTGACTGATCTCTGGAAAGGCCCGGATCCTATTCTTATAAGATCCAGGGGAGCTGTGTGTGTTTTTCCACAGGAGGAAGAAAACCCCCTGTGGATCCCTGAAAGACTCACTCGAAGAGCTCCTTCACAACTCCAGAATAAGAAGGATGGAGGCCAAGTGGGTGATGAAGACTCTCCTACTCGGGATGATGGTTCCTAGTATGATGGGAGAGTTACGGTGGGCCATCATGTCTACCTTCCCCTACCGATGCCAGTGATGCAGAATGCCCAGGTGTTCCCTAGATTTTTCACAACTAATAGAGAGTTGGGGCTTGCCTTTTTGCCTTTAGATCCTCAGATACAGAGTTTTCAGGATGAGAGAACCTTGTCATTAGTAGGAAGCTTGTGCTTTACTGTGATTTCTTCATTAAAGGATAATTTTATTCATATGGATCCAGAAAGATCTAATGCTAATCCTTTTGAATTAATGGAAGCTGTACTGATCTTTCTCCTATGATAGTGAGAAGGGACAGATTACTTTTGATTGGAAAGGGGCATTAGGCAACAGTCTGAGTGAGGGACAGAGCTATGGATCATCTGATTGGTCCTCCTCCAATGTTAAGTATACCCTTTTAAGAGAACTAATTATTCAGCTGCCCTTTATTTGGGTTGTGAGTAATGATACCTTAGGTAAGAATCAGAAAGAAATAAATTGCTCTGCTTAGAATTGTTTTTATGCATTATGCTGGGATGCTATTAAGCACCCTTTTGCTTTGGTAATGCGCATGCCTCGATTTGTTCCAGTTCCTGTTGAGACGCCAAGTAATTTGAGTTTGTTTAGGGAAAAGCGAGATTTTTGGGATCTCTGCTATTATTGTGGGCCTGATAGCCACCGCCGCGGTTACTGCTTCGGTTACCGCCTGGCCCTTGCACTTTCTGCCACTGTGCAGACAACTCAAACCATTAATGAACTATAGGCCACTGTGACCATGGTCCTAGATAAACAGGCCACTGCCAATTCTCAGATACAAGGAGGCCTGATGTTGGTAAACCAACAGATTAATTTGGTTCAGGAACAATTGGATATATTGTGGCAGATGGCCCAATTGGGATGTGAACAAAAGTTGCCTGGCCTTTGTGTCACTTCAGTACAATATGAGAATTTTACAAGAGCAGCTAACCTGTCACAAGCTCTGTCTCAACATTTATTACAGAATTGGACTTTTGAGTTTGAGCAGACACTCCGTGAGTTGAGAATGGCGATCCTGCAAGTGAATTCGACGCATCTGGATCTTTCTCTGATGGAAGGCCTCTCCTCCTGGATTTCATCTGCATTTTCTTATTTTAAGGAATGGGTGGGGGTAGGATCATTTAGCCTAGTTCTCTGCTGTGGAATAGTGTTGATGCTTTGGATGGTGTGTAAGCTCAGAGCCCAAACAAAAGAGACAAAGTGGTGGTGGCACAAGCACTTGCTGCCTTAGAACACGGAGCCTCCCCTGACATTTGGTTAACCATGTTAAAGCAATAGGTCGCTGGCCTCCCAGCTCTTGCACCCCACGAGGCTAGTCTCATTGCACGGGATAGAGTGGGTAGGCTTCAGCAGCCCAAGGAGTTGCAAGGCTAAGCACTGCACAGGAGAGGTCTGCGGTATAACGACTTTCTCCTGGGAGATAAGTCATCTTGCATGAAGGTTCTATGTCATGATCTCCTTCCCCCAGAAAAACGACATCGGACTGGTCAGGGCTCTCTCTGGGGATAAGACCCTGGAGAGGAGCTTTGTACATGTTCCGAATTTGCACATGGGGATTTGACCTCTATCTCCACTCCAAAGTTGTGGGTGTCCTATTGCTTCAAAAATAAATGAATAGGGGGAGATGTGAGGAGCCGCCCTCGCTATCGCTATTGCCATTAGAAGATGGCGCTGACATCTGCTGTCAGTTGGAGTTAACCGTTAGAAGATGGCGCTGACATCTGCTGTCAGTTGGAGTTAACCGTTTAAGCTGTGCCTCTCCCGTGGCGTCATCTGGGGTGATGTGCAAACCACCAATCCCGGCTCTACACGTCTCACTCGGAGCTCCTAGGCTTATATAAGGGGCTGGGTTTCTTAGCTTGGGGTCTCCCTCTAAGAAGCTGATCATCTATCTCTCAAGATGCATTAAAGCTTTACTGCAGAAGGATCCGAGTGTTCTGCGTCGTTCTTGCTGGCGAGATGGTAGCGCGGGACAATAAAGTAAGACTATAACCCCACCATGAAACTCACACCATTTTTTAAAAAAAATGGCTTTTTACTGACAAATACAGACTGAAAAATGAAGGAAGGAAATATCTATAGACCATGCTAATACCAAGCATAAAGAAAGAATAAACTTGCATTAATAATAGATAATTTTATGTTTCAAGGAATTCTTTTCACATATTTAATTCAATAATTGCAAAGGAAGAGAAAGAATCTCTTTTCTTCGGGGATGTGGGTCCTAAGAAGTTATCCAGTGGGATGGTACCACACTATGCACATACAGGGAACAAGCACTAGATGAACTCATTGGGTGCTGCTTTAAAACCAGCAAACATACAAACACACAGATAGCACATGGAGTTGGAAAGGAAAAAGTAGGTAGGAGGCTTTGAGGAATAATTGGTAGTGGATTGGATCAATCATAGTATTCTCATCAAGGAATATTAAATAAAGTATTTAAGTAAAAATGAATTGGAAAAATCATGACTCTCGTGGTGGATGTCCACTGATTGTTTGACCTTTTCCTTCTCTACTGAAACCTGACCTGTCTCCATCTACATACTGTATTAGCTACACCCAAAATATATCTGTAGCCTTTGCTCTACCAAAATTTAGTTCACAATAGTTTCTAATGTTTTATTTTATCTCTACCCTTATCAGTATCAATGGGTTACTTGAAATGTGCTAATTAATTTCCAAACACTTGGCGGTATTCTGCCATTTGTTATGTAACTTCTACATTATTTTTTGGCCAGCAAATAAATCATGTAGATTCAATCCCTACAGGTTCACTGCTGTAGTTTGAACTCCCTGACTGTATGAACTGTCTAAGAGAACACTGCTTGTCCACCGATAAAACTTCCACTGCATTGGCGAGTGTAATGGCAGTACAGGAGTCAATTTGGTCGAATCAGTTGCTCTAATCTAGGCCATTTTTTATCTTCTCATATTAGCTACTAGGAAGTGAGCATTGCACTTTACAACTCTGATTGTAGATTTACCTTATTTTAATGTTCTCAGCTTTTGCTCCATGCATTTTATGACTCTCTTATTAAGTGCATACACAGAGAATATCATCTCCTCTGGACCAGGGACCCTTTATTCATTGTAAAATCACTCCTCTATCTCACAGCTCCACTGGTTTTGACTTAACATCTAATCTTCTTTTAGCCCCAAATGTCTTAAAGGTGAAGGGGGAAGAAAATCTTCTCCTTCAGAATGGCATGGCTATTGGTCACAGTAAACACTACCTTTATTAGCCTACCCAACATCCACCCACTTAAAACTGGTGGATACTAGTGTGTCTAGGTCAAGAAGTTCTCATGGTTTCTGTTTCTCTGTGCTGTGCTTCATTGCTGCTCCCCCTTAGGAGTCCATGTTTCATGGAAATTTTCTTTAATTCTTTCAAGGTGTGTGTGTGTGTGTGTGTGTGTGTGTGTGTGTGTGTGTGTGTGAGATAAGCACCTCCATTAGTCACCCTAGTTCCATCTGCAGACATTCCAGGCTATTTTTTTGATGGTGTGTCATTCCATGATTATCAAACCTGAGTGATGATGGTATTTTTCTGTCTTTTCTCCATATTGCTATGATTACTGCTTATCTAAAGTTACCGAATCTTCACAATTCTACTTGAAATTGATGAATTGGTTTCATTTTTAAAGGCAAGGATTCACATTTAGACTACTAGTTTCTACGTGTCTTTTTCTTTTCTTTCATTTCACCAAAGTCATTATCTTTATATGCTAGCGGAATGTTCCTTGATTGAATGTTCACTGCCAGCAAAGGCTTATAAAGTCCAGGCAAGGGCATTTGACCTCAGTGTGTTTGCAAAAGTAATGGCTGTGGTTGGGGCACGGTGAGAGGGCTCTACATATGAGTTACAAGAGCACTGTGAACTTCTTCTGTAAGAAGGAATCTGCAGCAAGCATGCTGCTAAAGATTTGTTTGTTCTGAGTTAAGCAAGGGTGGGGGCAGAGAGGTGATGGAGGAATGGGGGACAGGGAGAGAGAGACTGGGAAAGGAGGAAAATGGAAAGGACATCTCAGATTCAAGAACCATCTGGCCAGAAGATTAAACTGAACTTCAAATTGATTTCTGTTCTTCTAGATCGCTACAAAAATACTAAGGAGAAAATGGTTGGAAGGCAGATTTTTCCCCTGGCTTCCTGTATTCAATAAAAAACACTTTAAAGATTCAGTTTCCCTGGGTGTAGCCTTGTGACGGTGGCCCGTAGTCACTCAGCAGCTGGCGATATTCGGAGGATGTCGCCATGCTAGTAGATGGCGATGGTGAATGGACACTTCCAGCGTTGAGGGCGGCAGCGGGCAAGTGTGCAGTCAAGTTCGGCTTGTAAGACATCCCGCGGGTGGCGGGCTCGCCGGGCCAGGCCGCAAGCGCGGCGGCGGAGGCGGCGAGGACGAGGCCCGGGTCGGGTGGCCCCACGTCCCCGCGCCCGTCCGAGCGCCCACCGGGCGCCCGCGCCGCGCACTTTTTGTTGTCGCTGGCTCGGGCAGCGCCGGCAAATATGGCCGTCCCTCACACTGCCGCTGCCGCAGTATATCACCCATCCATCGGGCGCGCGGTGCAGGGGCGGCCGCAAACTTTGAGCCCAGCCGATGCTGGGGCCGGTCGGGACCAGGAGGTGGCGGCAGCGTAGAGCGGCGGCTCCTCCCGGGGCCGCGTCCTGCCCAGCGCCGCAGCCCGCAACTTGCCAAAGTTTGGGGGGCTACTGTCCCCGCGGCGCCCCTGCCGCGCCCCGGCCTCCCGCGTGATAGAAGAAGAGGCAGAATCCCTGGGTTATATACTGAGCTGAACTCAAGAAAGCCAGTAACACAGAGGGAGGACTGATGACCAAAGGGATTAAGACTGGGCTGGTTTAACCCCCAGAAACAGTTGACCTGACAAAGGTTAACACTTGAATCCCAGGCATCAGCCTGGGAATCCAGCATGGGACTGATCAAGACCCCCTGAAAGTGAGTGTCAGTGAGGAGGCCTAGGTAATCTATGGAGCCTTGGGCAGCAGATCAGTACCCATCCCGAGTATACACACGGACTTTGGACTCCCATCCAACAATGTGAGGTGCACTCTCACCCTGAACTCTTGGGAAGCGTCTAGGCCCTGCCCGATATGAAATGACAGACTATGGACACCCCCATGGAGGGCCTCACCCTCGCTGGGGAAATGAGGTGATGATGGGGGGGTTGGGGAGAGGGCCTGGGAGGAGGGGAGGGAAAGGGATAGGGGCCTGGAACTTACTTGTGAAGCAACCTTGTTTCTTATCTAAATTTAAACTGAAAAATAAATTTAAAAAAATTCAGTTTCCCGGTTTTGCCTATTTCAGATAGCAGGACTGCTTGCAACTTATGCTTTTATATTCAAATGGTAATGACCTCCAAATTTGCTAGTTTTATTATATGATCTCTTTTTCGAAAGAAAATTACTCTTCCACTTTGCATGGCCTATTTTTCATTAGGTTAGGAGTCAACACAGTACAGATTAGCTTAGAAACATGAGGTGTGCTCTAGATAAAGAGAACACATAGATTTGCTTCAGTCTTTATCCTGCACTGGCCGCAAGAGGGCAATGTTGCACATAGTAGCCACTTCTGTGTCTGTAAGCGTTACGTGCATGTGGCTGAGTTCTTAGAACATCTGTTAAGTGAAGAAGTAAAGACAGCCAGATGTTAGAAACTTCCCAGGACCAGGACCACTTCTGCAGTGTTATTTTATATTAGAATTTTATCTAAACAAGGAAGGTGTATAGTCAACTTTGTGCCGTTGTCTGTGCCAAACTTTTCCAGAAAAGCAGCAGAAGTATTCTTCGCAGCGCTCAACCGTGCTTCCTGTCCTCATCTTGTTGCTGGAGATGCATTTTTTCCTTGGTGAGTTAAACATCCTTATTATTTGTAGATGCACCCCAAAAAAGTGATTTTCTCGCTTGAATTTTAGCAATAACATTCTTTTTCCATCAAGTTTGCATCACATTTATTGCTTTATCATAGATTTTGCAGGACACATCCAAGCACAGTCAGTGTCCCAGGGTGATGCCCTTGTCACCGTCTTCGAAGGAGACTCAGTGGAGCTCAGATGCAACTATTCCTATGGTGGAACTACTAACCTCTTCTGGTACATGCAGTGCCATGATCACAGCCTTCAATTGATCCTCAAGTATTATTCCGGAGAATCCGTGGTTCATGGCTTGAATGGCTTTGAGGCTGAGTTTAAGAAGAGTGACTCTTCCTTCCACCTGAGGAAAGCCTCTGTGCACCTGAGCAACTTGGCTGTGTACTTTTGTGCTCTGGGGGTACAGTGTCTGGGGCTGCAGGGGGAGCCGAACACAAACCTGTAAGATGCTGGAGAGGACTATAGCTGAGTGACTTTTGATCATCCATGCTCCTGTAAGAAACCTAAATAAAATTATTAGTTCTCCTCGATGGACTTCTCTGCAATCACTACTTTGGTCTGTCATTGGTCTTCTATCTATAGTATAGAGACATTTGCTCACAGCTTCCAGGAAAATTAACATAGCAGGCTAAAATCATGCAATGATTCCTGAGAAATGCTTGCTTCCCTAATGGCTGTTTTGTAGACTTCCCTGATGTTTTCTAATGACTGGTTGTCTCCAGGAGACTTGAAGATACATCTCAGTTCCACATAAACAATGACTGCAGTGTATGCCTATGTAGTGTGCACTATGGGGAGATGTGTGGGCTTCTTCCTGCCTCAGACTGCAGGTTGTGTTAGGAAGTGTAACTGCTGCACTCACCTCCTCAAGAGCCTCAGATGCACTGTCCATCTGTGATGTCAGTCAACTTGATCAGGGCAGAATCACCATGAAGAGAATCTCAATAAGGACTCATCTGGATTACGCTGGCCTGTGAGCCTCTGTGGCAGTTTTAGATAATCACTGTAAGGGGAAGCAGCCTGACCATGGACACTTTTTCCAGAGACGTCCTGCCCACTGAGTGAAATGGAGACAGTGAGTACATCATGGCATGGAAGCATTCTGTGCTCTTTCTTCCTGATGGTGGATGTGATAAGACAACTTAACTAAGGCTTCTGTTGCTGTTACTTCCATGCTGTGATGGTCTGTAACCTGACAGTGTTAGGTCAAATAAATCCTCTTCCTATTAAGTGATCATGATCAGAATTGTGTTGCCATAGAAACTGGAAGGGTAAGTAGGATGCCATACTTACTCCAGCTCATGGCCACTTTGTTACATTTGGAGCACAGAGTAAAGAGACAGAAGGCAGGAAAGAGACCAGAGTCTGACCTTAACAGATGAAACCACTTCAAACAGTGAAAGACAGGCACTCCCTCAGTGGAAGTGGGGGTCTGCAAGTAAGGAGAGGAACACTTGAAGTTTATAGAGGGAATTGGGATGAGCAATCGTATGCAGTTGCAAGGGCTGCATACAAGTCTGCAGCCTCGAAATGATCTCCTGGAATCCAGTGTCAGAAAGGGAGAACTGATAGGAAGAGGAGTTGAGACTGGGCTGGTCTGACCCACAGAAACAGTTGACCTGAACAGGGAGATCTCTTGGACCCCAGATTTATGGCTGTGTGAAAGGCTTGGATTGACCCAGACCCCCTGAATGTGGGGATCATTGAGGAGGGCTAGGTAATCTATAGGGCCTTGGGTAGTAGTTATCCCTGGCATACAAACAGACTTAGAGTGCCCATCACACAATGTAGGATGCTCTCTTAGTCTGGACTCTTGAAGGAGGGCCTAGACCCTAGCCTGGATGAAATAACAGTTACTAGAGATCCACCATGGAGTTCCTTACCTCCCTGGGGATCAGAGTGGAGATTGGGTGGAGGACTGGGGGAACTGTTGTGGAGCAATGGGGAGGAGAAGAGGGGTAGGGATCTTTGATTTACATGTGAATCAAACTTAAATTAAAAAATGAAGAGAAAAAAACAAGTCTGCAGCCTCTCATTCCTCATTTTTTCTGCTAATTTGAGACAGACTGTCATGGGAAGAAGGCTGTGTCACCAAAGGATTTCCTTTCTGGAGCTCACTGAGAATGGCTGGAGCAAGAAGAGCTGTGACCTCATAGCAATTCTGCTTGTACAACTGAGGCAAAGAATCATGTGTGATCAATGCAGTATTATTTCTTCTTCTGTAAGTGTAACCAATCTTACATAAATACACAAATGAGAAAGTGATTGTACTCTTGTAAATGTTTCATAACTGGAATGACACTTGGAGCTTATGTCTTATTCTATGATACTGACATAAATTTTAAGCACAATTTTTCCTATGAGACAGAATCCAAACTGACCCACACTGAATTGTTGTCATTAATTTCTCTTTTTAGGAGAAACCAGTGGAGATTTGGTGACACAGACAGAAGGTCAAGTGGCACTCTCTGAAGGGACTTCTGTTACTGGGAAATGTTCCTATGAAACCAAACAGTACTCAGCCCTGTTCTGGAACATGAAGTATTCCAGAGAAGGTCCATAGCACCTCGTCAGGGTCTCGAAGGCCAACGAGAAGGGAAGCAGCAGAGGTCTTGAAGCTACATGTGATGGAGGATCCAGTCCCTTCCACTTGCAGAAAGCCTTGGTCCAACAGTCAGACTCGGCTGTGTACTACTGTGCTCTGGGTGACACAGTGTCACAACCTGCAGGGGGAGATGTGCATAACAAACTCTGAGAAGCAGGGGTGTCACTGCTGATTGTATCTGAGATCACTCATTTAGGGACCAGGGGCAGGTCTGGTATTGTTGATACTCACTGCACACCCAGGCACTGCTGCAGTGTAATCCAAGCAAATCAACACTAAGAACATATAGAGTAATAGGGAGTGAGCATTTCTTACTCTATATGATCAGAAAGAGCAAAAGCAGTCATCACCATAGTGATTTGATTTATTTTTTGATGAGATGGGCTTTCCAGTAGCCCATGCTGACCTTAATTCCTCATGAAGCTGAGGTTGGATTTGGATTCTTGTTCTTTCTCACTACACCTCCGGTGGGCTGGAGTTATAGGCATGAACTACCATACCTGACTGAATTTGTGATTTCCTGAATAAAAAGTCTCTTGTTGAATGAAACTGGCTATATGTTCATTATCCCCTATAATTCTTATCCCCTAAACCCAACTCATGTCATTCATGGGATTATCATGGCTTATGAGGCTACATATACTCCATACATTCCTGGTAAAGGGCAAGAAGAAAGGGTTTGGTTTATTTACTCTCATGATCTGATAAGTAGTTTGTTATTCTTACACTTAACTCAATTTAGTCATAGAAGCTCTCAACGGAGACAGTCTGTATCTTGTGAAAACAAGCTCCTGGTATTTTTTGGCTTCCTTCATTGTTTTGGCCAAAAGTATATTATATTCTGCAGCCTCTTCCTTTTTTTTAACACTTTATTCATTTTATTTATTTTTTTTAATTTTATTTTCCAGTTTAAATTTAGATAAGAAACAAGGTTGTTTCACAAGTCAGTTCCAGGTACCTCTCCCATTCCCTCCCTTCCTCCCGTGCCCTCCCCCCCCCCCGTTATCCCCTCATTTCTCCAGGGAGGGTGAGGCCCTCCATGGGGGTGTGCATAGTGTGTCATTTCATATAGGGCAGGGCCTAGACCCTTCCCCAAGAGTTCAGGGTGAGAGTGCACCTCACATTGTTCTATGGGAGTCCAAAGTCCGTGTGTATAATTGGGATGGGTACTGATCTGCTGCCCAAGGCTCAGTAGATTCCCTAGGCCTCTTCACTGACACCCAGATTCAGGGGGTCTTGATCAGTCACATGCTGGCTTCCCAGGCTAATGCCTGGGATTCAAGAGTTAACCTTTGTCTGGTCAGCTGTTTCTGTGGGTTAAACCAGCCCAGTCTTAATCCCTTTGATCATCAGTCCTCCCTCTCTGTTACTGGCTTTCTTGAGTTCAGCTCAGTACTTAACCAAGGGAGTCTGCCTCTTCTTCGATCAGCCACTAAATAAAGTTTCTGTTTCCCAGACTCTCTGGCCATAGGATTGTAGGCTGGCACTCCCCAGATCTATGTCTAAAATCCATATATGAGAGAGTACATGCCATGTTTCTCTTTTGTGACTGGGTTACCTCACTCAGGATGGTTTCTTCTAGTGTCATCCATTTGCCTGCGAATCTCATGATTCCATTATTTTTTTCTGCTGAATAGTACTCCATTGTGTAGATGTACCACATTTTCTCTATCCACTCTTCAGGTGAGGGACATCTAGGTTGCTTCCACGTTCTGGCAATTACAAATAAAGCTGCTATGAACATAGTGGAACAGACATCTTTGTTGTATGAATGGGCATCTTTTGGATATATGCCTAAGAGTGGAGTTGCTGGGTCTTGTGGTAGGTTTATTCCAATTTTTCTGAGGAATCTCCACACTGATTTCCAAAGTGGCTGCACCAGTTGGCACTCCCACCAGCAATGGAGGAGTGTCCCACTTTCACCACATCCTCTCCAGCATAAATTGTCATTGGTGTTTTTGATTTTAGCCATTCTGACAGGGGTGAGATGGTATCTGAGAGTTGTTTTGATTTGCATTTCCCGGATGGCTAAGGATGTTGAGCACGTTCTCAAGTGCCTCTCAGCCATTTTAGACTCCTCTATTGAAAACTCTCTATTTAGTTCTGCAGCCCACTTTTTAATAGGGTCCTTTGGTGTTTTGGAGACTTGCTTCTTGAGTTCTTTGTAAATTTTGGAGATCAACCCTCTGTCAGATGTGGGATTAGTGAATATTTTTTCCCATTCTGTGGGCTGCCTTTTTGTCTTGCTGACTGTGTCCTTTGCCTTACAGAAGCTTCTCAGTTTCAGTAGGTCCCATTTATTGATTGTTGATCTTACTGCCTGTGCTACTGGTGTTATGTTCAGGAAGCTGTCACCTGTACCAATTCGTTCAAGGGTACCACCCACTTTCTCTTCTAAGAGGTTCAGTGTGGCTGGATTTATGTTGAGGTCTTTGATCCATTTGGACTTAAGTTTTGTGCATGGCGATAGACAAGGATCGATCTGCATTCTTCTACATGCCAGTCTCCAATTATGCCAGCACCATTTGTTGAAGATGCTTTCTTTATTCCATTGTATATTTTTAGCTTCTTTGTCAAAGATCAGATGATCTTACGTGTGTGGGTTAATACCCGGATTTTCAATTCGATTCCATTGGTCTACCTGTCTATTTTTGTGCCAATACCAAGCTGTTTTCAGGACTATAGCTCTATAATAGAGCTTGAGGTCAGGGATGGTGATGCCTCCGGATGTTGCCTTGTTGAACAGGGTTGTTTTGGCTATCCTGGGTCTTTTGTTTTTCCATACAAAATTGATTATTGTTCTTTCAAGGTCTGTGAAGAACTGTGCTGGGATTTTAATGGGGATTGCATTGAATCTGTAGATTGCTTTTGGCAGGATTGCCATTTTTACTACATTGATCCTACCTATCCAAGAGCATGGGAGATCTTTGCATTTTCTGAGGGCTTCTTTAATTTCTTTCTTTAAAGATTCAAAGTTCTTATGATACAGGTCTTTCACTTGTTTGGTTAGCGTTACCCCAAGGTATTTTATGTTGTTTGTGGCAATTGTAAAGGGTGATGTTTCTCTGATTTCTCTTTCAGCCCTTTTATTATCTGTATATACTAGGGCTACTGATTTTCTTGAGTTGATCTTGTAGCCTCCCACTTTGCTGAAGGTGTTAATCAGCTGTAAGAGTTCCCTGGTAGAGTTCTTTGGGTCATTGATGTAAACTAGCATATCGTCTGCACACAGTGAAAGTTTGACCTCTTCCTTCCCAATTTGTATCCCCTTTATCCCCCTTTGTTGTCGTATGGCAATAGCTAGAACTTCAAGTACCATGTTGAAAAGGTATGCAGAGAGTGGACAGCCTTGTTTTGTTCCTGATTTTAGAGGAATTGCGTTGAGTTTCTGTCCATTTAGTTTGATGTTGGCTGTTGGTTTACTGTATATAGCTTTTATTATGTTTAAGTATGTCCCTGTTATCCCAGATCTCTCCAAGACCTTTATCATGAAGGGGTGTTGGATTTTGTCAAAGGCTTTTTCAGCATCTAGTGAGATGATCATGTGATTTTTGTTTTTCAGCTTGTTTATATGGTGGATTACGTTGATGGATTTTCGTATGTTGAACCATCCCTGCATTCCTGGGATGAAACCTACTTGATCGTGGTGAATGATTGTTTTGATGTGTTCTTGGATCCGATTTGCCAGTATTTTATTGAGTATTTTTGCATCAAATTGATGAGGGATATTGGTCTGAATTTCTCTTTCTTAGTTGTATCTTTGTGTGGCTTGGGGATCAAGGTTATTGAAGCCTCATAGAAAGAGTTTGGCAAAGATCCTTCTGCTTCTATTGTGTGGAACACTTTGAGAAGAATTGGTATAAGCTGTTCTTTGAATTTCTGGTAGAATTCTGCACTGAGGCCATCTGGACCTGGGCTTTTTTTGGTTGGGAGATTTTGATGACAGCTTCTATTTCCATAGGGGTTATAGGTCTATTTAAATTGCTTATCTGTTCATGATTTAGTTTTGGCAATTGATAGCTGTCCAGGAAGTCATCCATTTCCTTTAAATTTTCGAATTTTGTGGAGTACAGGTTTTCAAAGTATGACATAATGATTCTCTGGATTTCCTAAGAGTCTGTTGTTATGTCCCCCTTTTCATTTCTAATTTTGTTAATTTGCATGTTCACTCTCTGCTGTTTGGTAAGTTTGGACAAAGGTTTGTCTATCTTGGTGATTTTCTCAAAGAACCAACTCTTCGTAGCGTTGATTCTTTGTATTGTTTTCCTGGTTTCTACTTTTTTGATTTCAGCCCTCAATTTGATTATTTCCTGGCGTCTACACCTCTATAACTATTTGGGGCTTTAGATGAGATTTAATTTCTAATAATGTTTCTTTAATGAATGTGGATGCCTTTGTATTTGGGGCATGGATGTTCAGGATAGACACTTCATCTTGGTGGGTTTCACCTGTGATGAGTATGTAATGACCTCCTTCATCTCTTTTGATTGATTTTATTTTAAAGGCTAGTTTGTTAGATATTAGGATTGCTACCCCGGCTTGTTTCTTGGGTCCATTCGATTGAAAAATTTTTGCCCAGCCTTTAATTCTCAGGTAATGTCTGTCTTTAAGGGTGAGGTGTGTTTCCTGTATGCAGCAGAAGGAAGGGTTCTGTCTTCGAATCCAATCTGCTAGTCTGTGTCTTTTTATGGGTGAGTTAAGGCCATTAATATTGAGGGATATTAATGACCAATGATTGCTCATCCTTCTTCGATTTGTGATGGTTGCTGTTGGAGGAATTATGTGTGGAGTTTCACCCCTTTGTTCTTTTGGCTGTTGGTAGAGAGAGATTTTCTAATGCTTATGTGTTTCTGGTTGTAGTTAACTTCCTTGGGTTGGAGTTTTCCTTCCAAAATTTTCTGTAGGGCTGGGTTAGTGGACAAATATTGCTTGAATCTAGTTTTGTCATGGAATATCTTGTTTTCTCCGTCTATAGTGATTGAGAGCTTTGCCGGGTATAGTAGTCTGGGCTGGCATCCGTGGTCTCTTAGTGTAGGTAGAATATCTATCCAGGACCTTCTGGCTTTCAGCGTTTCCATGGAGAAATCAGGTGTAATTCTGATAGGTCTGCCTTTATATGTTACTTGACCTTTTTCCTTAGCTGCTCTTAATATTCTTTCTTTATTCTGTATGTTTGGGGTCTTGATTATTATGTGGCGAGGGGATTTTTTTTTGTGGTCCACTCTATTTGGTGTTCTGTAGGCTTCTTGTACCTTCATTGGCATGTCTTTCTTAAGGTTGGGAAAGTTTTCTTCTATGATTTTGTTGAATATGCCTTCTGCCCCTTTGAGCTGGATTTCTTCTCCTTCTTCTATACCTATTATTCTTAGGTTTGGTCTTTTCATTGTGTCCCATATTTCCTGGATGTTTTGTGTTAAGGATTTGTTGGATTTAAGGTTTTCTTTGATTGATAAATCCATTTCTCCTAGCGTATCTTCAACACTTGAGATTCTCTCTTCCATCTCTTCTATTCTGTTGGTAATGCTTGTATTGGTAGTGCCTGTCTGTTTGTCCAGCTTTTCTATTTTCTGCCTTTCTTCAGATTGTGTTTTTTTAATGACTCTATTTCAGTTTTCAACCCTTGCAGTGTTTGCATTGCTTCTTGCAATTTTTTGTTTATCTGTTCGTCCATTTGTTGCCTTTTATGAAATTTTTGGTTTGTTCTTTCTTCCATTTTTTTCATTTTTTGCTTTGTTTTTTTCTACCATTTCTTGCATTTTTTGCTTTGTTTCTTCTTCCATTTCCTGCCTTTTTTGGTATGATTCTTCTTCCAATTCTTGCATTTTTTGCTTTGTTTTTTCTTCCATTTCTTGCATTTTTTGCTTCATCTCTTCTTCCATTTTCTGCCTTTTTTGGTTTGTTTTTTCTTCCAATTCTTGCATTTTTTGGTTTGTTTTTTCTTCCATTTCTTTGAGGGATTTTCCAATATCCTCTTTTAGGGCCTCTATCATTTTCATGAAAGTGCCTTTAAGGTCGTTCTCTTCTGCTTCGTCCCCATTGGAATTTTGGGGTCTTGCTGGTGTGGAGTCTCTAGAATCTGGCGGTGTCATATTTGTTTTTCTGTTGCTGACTGTGTTTTTGTATTGTCTCTTTCCCATCTCTTCTTCTAGTGGGTGCAGAAAGAGCCCCTTACTGGTCTGGGGACCAGAGTTCCCTTTTGGTGGGTGCTAGCAAGTCCAATAATCTGGTGGTTCTTCTATTCCTTGTCCGAATGCTGGTCCCGTGGGTCGAGAAGTAGAACAGGAATCTGGGGTGCTTATCCTCTTACCTGGCCCCCTGGACCCTCTGCTGGGTCCTGTTGTACTTGATCCAGAACAGCTACTCCCCTGGTCTCCTTGGGTCCTCTGGTTTCCTGGTCTCGTTGGTGGGAGAGAAGACCTGGGGTCTGGGTGCTTGGCTCACCCCGGGATTGGGAGCTCTGTGCAGGTCCCAGGCGATCTGCAGGCACTGGAGCACAGGCCAGGAAGCCGGCCTGTTTACCTGATGCTGCTGGAAGAACCGCCGCTTCCCTGGACTCCCAGCCTCCTCTCCTTTCCTGGTCTCATTGGTGGGAGCGAAGATCCGGAGTCTGGGGTGCTTGGCTCCCGCCGGGATTGGGAGCTCTGTGCAGGTCCCAGGTGATCTGCAGGCACTGGAGCACAGGCCGGAAAGCCGGCCTGTTTACCCGATGCTGTTGGAAGACCTGCAGCCTCTTCCTTATGTTTCAAATGTGTTCATCTTTCAGTGAAGGAGGTCAGTGGCTGTGATCTGCATGGAGGAAAATGATCCTGAATCTGGGTGCTTTGCTCCTGAGGGAAAAATAAATTAAAAGCAAGAGACAATGTTCTCAATTCTTCTTCTAGCTCAAATGAAGGAAACTAGATTAAGTTGGAGGTGATATTGCTGGAGAAATAAACTTGGAGTATGGTGGACATGGTACATAATACAGTCTAAGAATTAGATATAGAGTGGTATAGACAACTATACCAGGGATTCATAACCCTCGAGGAAAACTAGGGACGAATGAGTAGATATTCAAATGTTAATGGAAGAATGTGTTCCTTCTTTCTGTGGTACATTACAAAAGACAAAGGACTCCCCCACTCAAAATGTAACAACCAAGTTATGAAGCATAATTAAAAAATGTATTCAACTTGGATTGTGTGTGTGTGTGTGTGTGTGTGTGTGTGTGTGTGTGTGTGTGCAGGTGTCTGCAGAGGCCAGACTAGGACATCAAATACCCTGAAACTTTGCAGGCAGCTCACATCTGGGAACCAAACTTGGGTTCTCTGCAAGAACAGCAAGTGCTCTGAACCATTGAGCCATCTTCCTAGGCCATGTGAAACTTGTTTAAGTAAACATAGAAGTGAATTCTAATGAGATGAGTTGGACAAATCTTTCTTAGTTATGACAACAAAGGAACAAGAAACAAAGTAAAGATTAATTAGTTTGTCCTCATTGAAGTGAAAAACAAGATTTTTGTCACATTTTTTCAGTGATATGAATTAAAGTTGGGTGTGAGAAATGCTAGGCAATTGCTCTATCTAGCACTAAAATGTTTATTCTTTAAACTAAACCATTGATAAAGTGAAAACAGAACCCCAAAGCTGAAGGAAATGTTTGCAAATCATGTATCTGCTGAGGCAGTGCCAAAGAGAATGTGTAAGCACATCCCTATTTATTATTATTATTTAAAAAATGCATTCTCTCACACAGTATTTGCTGATGACAGCATCCTCTCCCTCCTCTCTTCCTAATACCCCCTATTCTTCCCTCTCCCTCAGATTCATTCCCCTCAGTTTCCCTTCAGAAGACAACAGGCACGTCCTAGTGATTATCAGGTGGACACGATACAGCAAGATACAGCAAGACTAGTCATTAAACCCTCAAATAAAGACTGAACAAGGCAACTCAGTAGAACGAAATGTGTTCCATGCATAGGCAACTAGTCACAGACAGCCCTATTCTCATTGTTAGCATTCCAGAAAAATCCCCAAACTAAACAACCAAAACATGTATGCAGATGACCTAGCACAGATGCATGTGGGATGCTTCAGCCTTTGTTGCTGCTTCAGGCTGTGTGAGGCCCTATGAGCCCTGTGTAGTTCTCTGGACTATGTTTTCATGGTATCCCAGACCCTATGACTCCTATAATCTTTCTTCCCTATCTTCTGCAGGGTTCCCTGAGGTCAACCTAATGTTTGGCTGTGGGTCTCTGTATCTGCTCCCATCAGCTACTGGAAAACCTCTCAGATGATTCTGTTGTTCTCAGTTGTGCTTGGTTCTAACCTAGGTCTCTGAGCTATCCAACTTCTGGATCCTGGCCATGTTTCACCCTTGGTCATCCCTTATAATAAAGACAGCATACTGATACACAATAAGACATATTGTCCCCTAAAATCCAACAACAAGAATCGGTGCTATGTTGGTTCTTTTTGGTTGTCAACCTGACTGAATTTGGAATTGACTAAAAGTCAAGCCACGGGGCACTGTGGCTATGCTTCTCTGGAGAGCCCCAACTGATTCAGATCCATCCACACAACAACACACTGTTTTAGGGACTTATTTTTACATGTTTTGTTGGGTATAGACAATCTTACAACACATCAGTTTTTTCCTATCTATCTAGAATTAGGAAAAACTGATGTCAGGGAAATGTGTGTGGTGGTCATTGATGATGATCATACATCTATGTGAACAACATACCAAAAATTAAAATATATTCTTGAAATAATTTAACATATAAAGAACAATTCAGAAAAACTCTTCAAAATATAAAGTTTTAGAAAAATGGAAAAGCATATTGTATGAAAAAAGCATTTAGAAAAACAACAAAAGAAAATCCAGTAGCTCAACTTTTTAATTTGATCCAAAGTAGTCTCTTCTCACAGCTTCTGATCCTATTGTTTCATTGGAGCTCTAGTATTTGCCTGGTCCTAGAGACTTCAAGTCCTGCATTGGGTTTCCTGAATTTCTGCTTGATAGAGGACACTTTCTTTTTCAGAAAGCAGGCCAATCAAGTCCTTTAAAAATACCCATAAATAAGTATAAAAGCAAGTTGATATCAAAACAACCTCTCCAACCAAATACTTTCCTAGTTCACTCATGATGAACCCAAAAGTTTTATTAACCTAAGTACTGTGTGTCACAGCAAGCTCTAAAAGTGAGTCCTTAGTGTACATCATCATATTTGTGTTTTCTGCCTTGAAAATCTCCCTCTTGAATGTACTTATAGATAATTCCCAATTATTGTTCAAATATACTTGCCTTACACTATATATAGATACATACATACATATATTCATCTCTGTATGTCATTCAACCAAGGTTTTTCTACATTTACAATGAACATGTATGCTATCTATCTATTTATCTATCTATGTATCTATCATCTATCTCTCATTCATCTCCTTATCTGTTGTCTATCTCCATATCTATCATCTGTCTATGTAGCATCTATCTATCTCTCTGTATCTATCCATCTATGTATCTATCTACCTTTTCTTCCTGAGACAAAGTTTGCTGCACACACAAACCTTGAACTCAGATTGAGAAGACACTTAGATTGTCTGGTCTTCCACATGCTTAGATTTTTGTCATGTTCCACTGTACTGGGCTTTATATTTACATGGTTTTAAGTAAACATGTTTATCCATACACACATATTTTTAATGTAAAGTAAAAAGATTTCCACTTGGAAAGAGGGATTTGCCTCTAACCATTGTCTTTCTGTTGTCATTAATGTTTTGTGCTTGCTGAACTAGTAAACATATAGCAATACTCAATATTGCTACCACCACAAAATTATTAAGTTTGCAATAGCCATGTCTGTTTAATGCAGTTATTTGGGCCTATTGTGTGTCAGGTGATAACATAAAGTATGAAAAGAGAATAAAATTATAGTTTTGGAGTATGTATTTCAGTGTTGTCTTACAAGGGCTTTCACCATATTGTCATTATTTTACCTGAAAAAAACAACTATATTTTTCTCTTAAATTTTATTGCTTTATTTGACACAGAGTTACTCTTTGTAGTCCTGTCTGTCCTGGAACATGCTAGGTAGACAAGATTGGACTCAAACTCACAGAGATCCTACTTCCTCTGTGTGTTGGGATTAAAGGAATGTGCCACACTGCTTGGAAGAACTTATTATTTTTAACTATTACTGTGCCCTATTTCTGTCTCCTACTGGTGGATCAACATAGGTTTTACTTGGTGATGTAAGATGTCTAGTTGGGGCATTGTCTGTCCTATTATTTAATGACTTCATTTAGATTCCTTTAACACATATGTATATTTTAGGATTCTTCTACAATAGTGTGTTCTCTTGTGGTTTTTCAGATGGTCATTAGCATTAGTTGTCCCTTCCCACAATCATTCCTTTACCTTTCTCTTCCATCCCCTCCCTATTTATTCTTCCTACTCTACTTTTCCTTTTTTCTCTCTATAACATCATATTCTATTTCTTCTTCCTTGGGTGACATTCTCTTCCGTCCTAATCCCCTATGTGGTACACAAATTTTGTGACTGTTTGGATTGCAGCATACCTATCAAAACCTTAAATGATAATTTCTATAAATAAGAGAAAACAAACAATATTTGTCTTAAAGGTTTAGGTTACCTCATTCTAGTTGATTTTTTCCAGTTCAATCAAATTACCTTAAAATTTCATGATTTCACTTTTTAACAATGGAATCCTCTTCGACTGTGCAAATAAACTACACTGCATCATCTGTTCATCTGTTGATATTCGTCTTGTATGTTTCCAATTCTGATGTACGGTGAATAGGACAGTAAAGAACATGGATGAGCAAGGACCTCTGTATTAAGGTGTAGGGTCCTTTGGGTGTATTCATAAGGGTAGTATAGCATGTATCTGCAGGTTCCCAAGAAATCACCACATTGATTTACATGGTGGCTGTACAAGTTTGCATCACCATCAATAATAAATGTTTCCCTTTCCCCTCATCCCCACCAACATGTCCTGTCATTTATTTTATTGATTTGGCCATTCTTACATAGGTAGGATGACAGCTGTCTTTACAAGTACAAGGTCCTAAAGACTGACATATACCTTATTTATTAAGATTTGGGAGGAGGCACAGCATAACATCCATCTTCAGTTCAGTTGTGATCCACTAGGGGGTGCGGTTTCCTAACACGGCATCACCTGTGTGATTTGTATCTGAGTAGATTTACTCTTTCTTTTTGACTTAACATTTCTTCATGTTAAGCTTCAAGACCATTTTATAGATGACACTAAAGATGAACTCTTCCCAAGGAAAGTTTTTAGCCTTATATCTAAGAGCGAGAGTTATCCGCAAGGTGAAACAGAACTCAATCTCCCTTTCTTACTGTCCTTGCTTTCTAGGAAGGACACATAGAGACTCTGTGACTCAAGCAGGAGCCCAAGTCACCATCTCAGAAGGCAAGTTCCTGACAATAATTTGCACGTATTCAATCACAAGCATAGGGTACCAGCTCTTTTCTGGTATGTTCAATAACCTGGAGAAAGACTACAGCTCCTCATGAAAGTCCTTACAGCTGTCAAGAAGGGAAGCAGCAGAGGTTTTGAAGCAACATATGATAGAGGATCCAACTCCTTTCACTTGCAAAAGCCTCCGTTCAAGAGTCAGACTCGCCTGAGTACTGCTGTGCTGTGGGTTACCGAGTGACAGAAACTGCAGGGGGACTGAGCACAAGCTGAGAGGCAGCAGGTTGTCTGGCCACTGAGCTCGTGCCTCTGAAACTAGTCTGGCTTAAATTCACACTGTGTTGTGTGGCCTTATTATTCTCTGGTGGTGAAAATCCTATAAAATTCTCATGGCAGGCATCATAACTTCACCAGCCACTAGAAGAATGAAGAGTTCTCTGCGGCCGTACTTTAAGCTATTTTGCTTCAGTTATTCGGGACATACCCAGGGCCTAGTGCATACCAGGCAAGGGATTTGCCACTGAACCACATATAAGCATTGTGTATCTTTAGATAATGAAATATGTTGGAGAATGAAACATCTCCATAATGTGACCTAACAGTCTGGTAGGAGAGGTGGCAGAAAGCTACAAGCCTTCTCTTAGAAAACCTGGGGAATTCTTAAGCAGAAGGAGGAAGGATCAGCATGGTTTCACTTGCAAAAGAACAGGAAGAGTTGAAAGGAGGAACTCATTGTGCAGAAGACAGCTGACTTCCTTGGTAAATCAGCCAGAATTTCTCATATTTGGAGGTAAATTCATCAGTTTTTCTCTCTTTCTTTAATTCTTTCTCTTTGTTTCTATTCTTCTATCTCTTTCCTTCCTTCCTTCTTTTTTTTTGAAATGTGGTTCTCACTATGTAGCCCTGACTATCCTGGAACTCTCTATAGACCAGGCTGGCCTCAAATCACAAATGTCAACACCTGCCTTCCAGGTATTGACACAAAAGCCATGAGTTACTATGCCCAACTATCAGTTTCCTTTTAAATCCTTCAAATGATCACATGAAATCCCCCTATTTCACAGAGAGATTTAGATTAGTGATAGATTAACTATCTGGATACTGGCCACACTATCACAAAACCAGTGATCACACTGTCTTCACCTCTGTAACTCTGTTAGAATCCTGTTTTGTCCCGTACGAGTAGATTATTCTAGTTTCCTTTTGATTTGTTGCTAGTTATGTTTCCATTGTTTTGATTCTCCATGTCTATGCATTACATCTCAGATGAACAGTAAATCTTCATTTACAAAATAATTTTCACTTTTTCATTGACTTAATTTCTCTGAGAAATAGGAAGCTTGAAGAAAGGAAATTTCAAAACCTTCAACACTCACCACTCGTCAGTACCTGTGCGAGATCCTCAACTTCTCCATTAGTGTATAATTTGGGAGCACAGAGAATTGATGATTCTTAGCATTTGTCACCATATTTGAGAACAACAGGTCTTGGAAAGCATTGTTAAAAATATAGTGTATGCAAACATGAAATTGTCAAAGAATTAATGAAAATATTTATTTTTAAACAAAATTTTAATTTGCCTATTTACTGACAAAACTCACTTTTTGAAACTGGTGACATAGTAACAAACAGAACAGGGGAAATGCACATTCTAAAGAAATTCACATTTTAGGTTCAGACTAAGTTCAGGCTACATGTTACTACTATTCCCTACCATGAGTCATTACTATTCATTTGAAAAGTAGTTAGGCATATCCATTCAAACGAGAACAAACCTGTCCTATATACCTGTCCTATATAATGTCTTAAGTAGAGCCAAAATTGAACTGAGGTCTTGAAATATGCCCATATTGGCACTTTACCATGTATTTATGGATACATCGTGCATCACATTGACAGCAATAAAAGGAACCATAAAATTTTACTCAAAGGTTTGAGCGAGTCCACCTCTGAACCCAGGATGACAGTGCTTGCATTGGTCCTGTCTCCAGGAGCTAATGAGGGCCTCAGGTCTCTGGTTGGCTGGCTGTACTTCCTGAGAGTTCCCTTATGTTATAAGAAAGATCTGATGAATTAGGAAGCAGCTTTTGGACAGACTTCTGCAGAACAATGGAGAAACACTGGAGTGCCTGCTTCATAATTTTGTGGCTGTACTTTCAGTGTAAGTTAGTGGAGGTTTTATCCAGGGAGCCACCGGAAATCAAAGAACATTTTCTTAGGAGCTGAGGGAAAGATGTGATTCCTTAGAATAGGTGGAGAGTGCAAACTCATCCTATTCCTAATCACCTTAGATCCATGTGGAGACTAAGGAATACAGTCTACAAGCACTAAGTGTGGATGATTGATTTCTGCAATTTCACGTTGTTTTCTGAATAGAGGCTGCTGGCAAGACCCAAGTGGAGCACAGTCCTCAGGCCCTGGCTGTCCTGCATGGAGAGAACTGCATCCTTCAGTGCAGTTACACTGTGCACCCCTTTAACAACATAAGGTGGTACAGACAAGACACAGGCAGGTCTTGTGTCCCTGGCAGTCATGACTCACAAAGAGAACAAAAAGTCAAACGGCAGATACTCAGCAACTCTGAATACAGATGTTCAGAACAGCACCCTGCACATCAAAGCTACCCAGCTCGAGGATATGGCCACTTACATCTGTGTGGTGGGTGCACCGTGCTCCACAGACACTTGCAGTCAGCACCAAAACCTGCTGCTGCAGGCTGCAAGCAGGCACAGGGGATAGAGCCGTCTTTGCAACACTGTACTAGGGAACTGAGTTTCCCTTTGGGAGTTATTGGTCTCATTAGAAAGACCATTTCAAAACAATTTGAAGAGCATAAAACAAATTGAAGAGCAAGCTTGAGAACAATTTCAATAGATTTTTCACAGGAAAAACAATAATTAAAACATCTGAAAAGCAAACTTGAGAACAATTTTAATAGATTTTTGAAAGAAAAACAACAATATAGAAAAGCAGGAAATCTAGGCAGCCATCATTAGGTGAGGAGGTGGAGAAAATATAGCCATTTCAGTTCACCACAGAGGTCAGAGAAACAGCAAGAAAGCTGAGAATGACAAAGAAATTTGCTTAGAATCCCTGAGCCATGGATCTGTTTTCAGAGGGCAGCCAGTACCACAATCCTGTATTCCAGGAAAAAAGGTTTGCACCAGAAATACATACTGAACATGGAAATAGAAATAGCTTATTAAGAAGGAAAACACTGCTAAGAATGGGTGTGTGCTAATGAGCTGAGGTGAGTGTCTAAAACACATCTGGCCACACTGCAAACAGTTTTTATAAGACCTGTAGAATTCCCATCTCTACCATGCATATTGCCTCAGTGTTCTTGCACAATCCACGTTCCTTAGATGAAGTCTGGGTTAGGAAAACCATTCAGGCTTTCTTCTTTCATATGTTAACCTTTTACAAAGAGCAATTATTATTTCTAATTTAAACATTTTTGAGAGTTTCATACATGTGTACAGTACTCAAATTATTTCTATATCACCCTCCTTCTTTACACCTCCCACATTTTCATTACTCCATCTAAAGCTCATGTCCTCTTCTTTAATTAGTGTTTCATGCACACACGAAAATACATCTACCTGAGTCCATTTAGTGTTGCTCTTACGTCCATGTGTTTAGGGATTGGATAACCTATCAGAAGTCCTATCTCTGGGGAAAGTTGATTTTTCCCCTCTCAGTAGACATCTAGGAGTTGGGACCTTATGAGATTTTCCATATCTATGTTGACATCTAAGTTGACACTCTCATTTTGCAAGTCTTATTTAGTTGATCACATTTTTAAAATTAATTCATTTTACGTATCAACCACATTTCCCCTGCCCTCCCACCATTCCTTTTGCTCTCCCCCACCACCTCCAGCATAACTCATCCCCCATGGACTCCTCATAAAAGGGTTCTGCCTCCCATGGGGAGTCAACAAAATCTGGCATATCAGGTCGAGGCTGGACCAAACCCCTCTCCATGCATCAAATCTGAGGAAGGCATCCCACCATAGAGAATGGGTTTCAAAGAGCCAGCTCCACAGGGACAGATCATGGTCTCATGTCAGGGACCCCTCAAACAGACCAAGCCTTTTCAGACATCCTTAGAAGCCTCTGCTCTATTTCTCTACCTTCCCTCTTCCAAGTTAAATATTATTTTCCTTCTCAGTTTTTCCCCTTTGTAGCACTGTGTCCTACTGTCCACCTTTCTTGGACTCTCTCTTTCATTTCTCCCAATGGCATTATTTTAGTTTCCTGGTTTCTGTGGTGACTGGAGGCTGTGTACTCACATCTGAAGATTCAGACCAGGGACAACAAATCAGACAGAACATGTGATTTTCTTCTCTCTGGACGAGGGTTACCTCACTCAGTATAATAGCTTTGGTTTCTTTACATTTACCTGCAAATTTTGTGATTTCATTTTCTTTACAGTTGATTCGAACTCTGATCATGGTGATTCTCCTGTCTCAATAGAAATAGTGAGTGAGTTTCTACTGTCTCAAAGGGATATACTGCCTGTACTGGGTAGTTTTATATCAACTTGACACAAGCTAGATCTATCTAAAGAGAGGGAACCTCAATGAAGAAATAGTTTCCATAAGTTCTGGCTGTAAGGCATTTCCTTATTTAGTGATTGACTGGGTGGGGAAGCCCAATTCTGGTTCAGCCATTCCTTGGCTGGGTGTTCTGGGTTCTGTAAGAACACAGGCTAAGCAAGTCGTGATGAACAAGCCAGTAAGCATCATCCTTCCATGGCCTCTTCATCAGGTTCTGTCTCCAGGTTGCCTCCCTGCTTGAGTTCCTGTTCTGACTTCCTTCAATGATGGCCTACAGCGTTGAAGTGTAAGTCAAATAAACCCTTTCCTTTCTAAGTTCCTTTGGTCATGGTGTTTCATAATAGCATGAGTAACCCTATGTAAGACAATACCTTATACATCTAGGTTGTATTCTGATGCCTTAACTCAGAAGCAGTAGAGTAGTCGTTATTGGCAAACACAATAAAATGTGTACTGTACAAAAGATTCAAAAGAGCTGACTATTTTTATTTTTCTGCATTATAATAATTGATCAAGAACAAAAGACTATTATTGCACACCTTTCCACAGCATTAAGGGACAAGGAACATCCCTTGCCATTTAACAAGTTTGTTTCTCTTTCTCTACCAGAATAAAATCATAAAGTTCCCTCTTTCTTTTTCTTTATTTTGTTTTCTTATAATTTCTTAGTCATAGTTGAACCTTGTTTTGTAAGTATGATGGTTTGAATGAGAGAGGCTCACATATTTGAATGCTTGGTTACCAGTTGGTGCAATTATTTGGGAAAAATCAGGAGGTGAGTGTTTACTGCAGGAAGCCACTGGAGGTACATTTTGAAGTTTAAAAGATGCACACAATTACTAGTTAACTTTTTTCTGTCTGCTTCACCCATGTTCATCAATGTAAGCTTTCAGTCTGTTCCAGAGAAACTGGTCCAGAAGGACTGGGCAACGCATAGAAAAACATTCAACTATACTAACATGTTAGAGTTGGACAAGACAAACCAATCAAAGGAAAAAGCCCAAAGAAGGCACAAGAAACAGAGAACCACTTGTTTGTACATACTGGAATCCCATAAAAAGTATAAACTGGAAACCATAATATATACACTAAGGAACTGTTGGACACCCATGACTTTCCAGTTCATACTGTCTCAGTATCTCTGAGTTCATATATTCTTCAATCATGTTGATTTAGAGGGCCTTGCTTTCTTGGTGTCCTCTGTGAGGAGCCGCCCTCGCTATCGCTATTGCCGTTAGAAGATGGCGCTGACATCCACTGTCAGTTGGAGTTAACTGTCGCTGTCAGTTAGAGTTAACTGTCGCTGTCAGTTGGAGTTAACCGTTTAAACTGTGCCTCTCCCGTGACGTCATCTGGGGTGATGTGCAAACCACCAATCCCGGCTCTACACATCTCACTCGGAGCTCCTAGGCTTATATAAGGGGCTGGGTTTCTTAGCTTGGGGTCTCCCTCTAAGAAGCTGATCATCTATCTCTCAAGATGCATTAAAGCTTTACTGCAGAAGGATCCGAGTGTTCTGCGTCGTTCTTGCTGGCGAGACGGTAGCGCGGGACAGTCCTCCATCCCTTCTGGCTCTAACAGTCTTGCTGCATCCTACTCCCTAATCCCTGAGTAGAAAGATGTGATGGACACATCACACTTTTGGCTGAGTGTTGCTGCAGGACAATGTTTCTTTGGTGATTACTTCTTCCAACAAGGCTACATCTCCTAATAGTGCCATAGAGCAATACCACTCATACCACAAGGACATATATTCAAATATGTACATAGCAACATTATTTGTAATAGCCAGAACATAGAAGCAACCTAGATGCTCCTCACCTGAAGAATGGATAAAGCAAATGTGGTACATTTACATAATGGAGTACTACTCAGTGATAAAAATAAATGACCTCTTGAAATTTGCAGGCAAATGACTGGAACTAGAGAAAACCATCCTGAGTTAGGTAACCCAGTAACAGAAAGACAAACATGGTATGTACTCACTCATAGAAATAAAACAAAGGATGACCAGCCTTCAGTCTACAACTTCAGATAAACCAGGGAACTAGGAAGTCCCTAAGAGAGGCATTCATGGATCCCCCACCTCAGAAAAGGATAAAAGAAAGATCTCCTGAGTAAACTGGGAGCATACAAGAAGTCAGAGGGTGATAGGAGAGTGGAGAGAGGGGGAGGGGAATGGAGGAGAAGAACATGAGATACCAGTAGGATTTAGTTGGGTGAAGGACAGAGAGGGAGAGCAAGGCACAAGAATACCTTAATAGAGGGAGCCATTATGGGATTATCGAGAAACCTTGCACTAAGAAAATTCCCAGGAATGCATAAGGATGACCCCAGCTAAGAATCTAAGAAATAGTGGAGAGGGTCTCTTAACTGTCCTTCCCTTGTAATCAGATTGATGACTACCTTAAGCGCCATCATAGAGACTTCATCCAATAACTGATGGAAGCAATTGCAGAGTTCCACAATTTAGCACTGGGATTAACTGCTAGAGCCCAGTTGTAGAGAAGGAAGAGCGATAATATGAGCAAAGGGTTAAGACCTTGTTGGGGAAAATCACAGAAACAGCTGACCAGAGCAAGAGGGTGCTCACTGACTCTGGACTAACAGCTGGGGCACCTGCATGAGATCAAATTAGGCTCTCTGAATGTGGGTGACAGCTGGGTGGCTTGTACAGTTTGTGGGGCCACTAGCAGTGGAACTAGTATTTATCCATAGTGCATGTACAGGCTTTTTGGAACCCATCACTTATGGATACCTTGCTTTGCCTAGATACAGCAGGAAGAACCTTGGTCCTGTCTCAAGATATGTGGCAGATTTATTAATTCCCCATGGGAGGCTTCATGCTCTCCAATAATGGATGGGGGATGAGGTGGAGGGAAAGTAGAGAGAGTGGGAGGAGAGCAGGGAGAGGGAACTGGAATTAGCATGTAAAATAGGATTGTTTAAAAATAAAAAGACAGGTGCATATTTTTAGAACATATTTTGTCACTGTCAGTATCCACCAGTTGGCAGTCTCTTCCCAGAGACATGGGTGACCTCTGAAGTGGTTTTGAGTGAGAGAGTTTGAGGGGAGGGTTTTGCTGGTAAAACAAGGTTATGAAAGAGCTCTATCTTCCTACTTGGAGGCACAGTATCTTGAAGTTTCCTGAAGGTGAAACATTAGAAATGTGAAACTAATTTTTTTCTGGGCTTAAACTCTGGTTCCTCATTGAAGAGAGAATGAAGAAATCCTGGATTGTTTCACTAGTGCTTATGTGGCTTCAGTTTAATTGTGAGTTTGGGCATCTCTTCTGGATATAAGGTGTCATATGTGAAATTGTTGTCTACTCTAGGATAGTGGTAGAAACACAGATGTTTTTCTTCTCTAGTTAAGGGTGGGAGGCCCATGGAAAAGTGATTTTAGAGTGTTAGACTCCATATGTATCTAGTCCTATTTGTCTGGACTTTGTCTTTCTGCACAGGGGTGAGAAGCCAGCAGAAGGTACAACAGAACCCGGAATCCCTCAGTGTCCAAGAGGGAGCCATGGTCTCTCTCAACTGCACTTTTAGTGATAGTGCTTCTGATAACTTCAGGTGGTACAGACAGTATTCTGGGAAAGGCCTCGAGTTGCTTGTGTCCATCTTCTCCAGTGATGAAAAGAAAGAAGGCAGATTCACAGTTCATCTCAATACAGCCAGCCTGCATGTTTCCCTGCATATTGTAGACTCCCATCCCAGTGACTCAGCTGTCTACCTATGTGCAGTGAGCACACAGTGCTCTCCAGGCACCTGCAGCCTGCACCCAAACCCACTAGGCCCTAGCAAGGCCTGAAATGGATTTTACTATTGTTGTTGATTTTGCCACTGTTTTGATGTGCTGTTGTTGAAAGTAACAAGGCAATGTACTTGTGGGATATATCCCTATTACACAAGAAAAAATAACAGTTAAGAATACCTTACCTCAGCCAGGCAGTGGTGGCACACAATTTTAATCCCAGCAGTAGGGAGGCAGAGGGAGTGAGATCTCTGTGAGTTTGAGACCAGCCTGGTCTACAAGAGCTAGTTTGAGAACAGCCTCCAAAACCACAGAGAAACCCTGTTTCAGAAAAAAAAATTAACTGCCCCCTCAAGTCCATGCTCAGAACATACATAAATAATATTCAGTCAACCTTCAGCTGCTCTTATTTAAGAGTGTTACCAAAGGCTAACTTTCTAAGGAACAGTTACTTTTATATGTTTTTATGTGAATGCTGTATTCTGAGATCCATGCTTCAATTTCAGCACCCAGTGTGATGAGTACCACATCTGGATCAGACTTTCAGTGACTCACACATGGTTTTCAGCTTCACTGACTTAGGGGTTTCTCTACTTTGAGGGACTCTTCCCCATAATATGTGCCATACCTCTAGGAATAATGCATCATCATATGAAACATAGCATCAACAAATCTGTGCTATGCATGACACACTTCGGTGTCTGTGTTGCCTGTGCAAACTTATAATAAATCTTTTGGTATGGCTCTCAGGGCCTCTACTATTTGTATTGACCTCTGCGCTTCCTCACATTAAGTCTTTGTCAACAAAGAGGTTAGGAAACTCACTGTAGTATGAGCAGCTCGGCCTGTATCCCTCTGTTCCCCTTGCTGACACAGTCTGAATGCTTTAGTCTGTCCTATTCCTTCTCCAGAAAGCATCTTAATAATTTGCCAAATGAAGAATCCCTGTTCAGGGTTGGAGAGACAATTCAGTGGTTAAGAGCATGCACTGCATTGGAAAAAACAATTCAGTCCCCAGCATCCCTGTGTCAGCTCACAACACTCTGTATGTCCTGTCTTAGGGGATTCAGTGACCACTTCTGGTCTTTGCAGACACTGCATGCACATGATGCACAATTACGTTTTCAGGAATAACACCAATAAGAAGTAAATAAAAAGAAAGTGATCTTTTATAAAAGAATCACTTGTCATTCTAACTAATGACTGCTTCTTCCTTTCTTTGGGATGTACTGCCACTTAATCACCAACTCTGGGATATTACCTAATGGGTAAAAAGAACTTACAGTTGTATCACTGGTACCAGGATCCTCCACAAAAACAGAGCAACAATCAACAAATGCTGAGACAGCAACAATATATTTAACCAAGATTACTGAAATTTCCAGCAAATGAATAGGCACCAAACCAAATACCACATAGATGCTCTAGAACAAAGAGACCTGGCTAATAACATTTAGTACCTATAGTCAAGTTTCCAAAAGAAAATGCAGAATTGAAATGACATGAACATGACAAAAATGATAAGTAAACATATCAAGGATTATATAGCAAGGTCAACCTCTTCCATGGGTGTTAAATATTAAAGCTACTCAGCCAGTCATGATGGTTGAGTACCAGAACTGTAAAGTCAAAACAGGACTACCACATACCTGAGATTTGCCTGGGTCACATAAAGTGAGTTCCAAGTCAGCCTTGGCTACAGTATCAGATCTTACCTTAAGAAAATCCATGCAAACAAACAAACAAACTCAACACCGCCATCACCAAACAGAAAACCAACCCGCACACCCACACAACCACCCACCCAACAACCCTAGAACCAACCAACAAATCAAGCAATCAACCAAAGAAACACAAGAAAGAAGAGAAAAGAAAATATATTAAGGGTTTTGAAAACCTGATAGGGCTAGAGAAATGTGGAAGACACTTGCAAAGGGATAGGTGTTGTATACTAACATGAAACTGGGATGTCTCATTTTCTCCTCTGTATATCCAGAGGTGTTTAAGTATGGTTCCAGAGCACACAGGATTCTTGGGATACTTCAATTCTCTGTACTCACTCCACATGACTCCACCTGCCCCCTACCCTCAAAAGCCTTCCTGGGATGTCCTTGTAAGGCTTGAAAGGGACTGTGGAACCAGCAAGTCTGAGTAGTGATGAGTCACACAATACATATTTAATTCCACAAGCAAAGTTTAAAAACTCCCCCCTTTTCAAGGAAAGGGGTTTACTTTGTTTCACAGTTTGAATGTACAATATACTATGGTGGGAAGGGCATGGAGGGAAAGTATGAGGCCTGGCTACAGTTTATCCACAGTCAGGAAGCAGAGTGAGAGATAAGGTATTCAGGTAGCTTTCCCTTTTTTATTCAACCACTAACCCCAGAACAGAGGATGCTGTCACCCATTTTTAAGGGGACTCTCCCTTCTTATTTAAAAGTTTCTGTAGACACGCCCAAGCCAGTTCTAGTGGATGTTTCATTTCTATTTCATGAAATAATTCTATTGCAATTCTTCATATGCATCATGGATATCTCTGTTAATGGCCACATTCTGAATCATTTAACAAACTTCCCCAGAGCCTTTCTTTTGCTATGAAAGTCAGTCTGGCATACTGTTTGTATGATCTGAGTACCATGGTACTATGCTTTTTATTGTTTTGGTTTGGTGTTCTTTTGTAATGAAACACACCACTCGCATATATTAGTGCAAATTAAAAAGCCCCGTATATACATAGGTGTACACATACTCATCTATAATATATGTCACAAAATATTCTGTGATATCCATGTTCCTCCCCTTCTTCTCCCAGATCCACTGCCTTCCCTTTCCACCTAACTTTGTGTCCTCCTAAAGAGAAACCATCAAGTAAAATTTGTACTCTCCATGCATTCATGGCTATGTGGCCTTCCACTGGCTCTTGATGTACCTACCAAATGGTAGACTCATAAATACACCTGATACTCAATCCCCTTTCCTAGAACTGTCAATTTTCAATAAATCCTCAGATAGGTTTAGGACTTTGAGGCCAACTCCCCTCTGCATGCTAGAAATTTTGTCTGGCTAGAGCTTGCCCAGGTCTTGGGAGTGCAGTCCCACTGATAGTATCATGTATATTCAGCTTCTCTGCTGTGTCTAGAAAACACTGTGTCTTATAGTAATGTGCAGCCTATAGAGATTGTAGTTTCTAACCCTTTCCTTCAATTATCCCTGAACATTTGGAGGATCATGGGTGATGTAGACATTCCTTTGTGACTAAACATTCCACATTCTCTCATTCCTATGCCTTGACCAGAAGATGTCTACTTATTAATTGCTGTGTACTGAAAATAGAAGATTCTCATATGAGGGTTGAGAGATACATTAGTCTAAGGGTATAATGATAAGTCATTAGGAATTGTTTTAACTAATATGGCCATTTCTCAGGATAAAAGTAGCATTTTCAGTCCTAGGGACTATAACCGTTAGACACTGTTTCTTGGTCCCAACAATGATGCCAGATAAGGAATGTAATTTGTGGAATAGAACTTAAATCCAATCAGAAGGTGATTGAATCGCTCACATGAAGTTTGTACCACAATTAGATCAATGGGTAAAGTCTTACTCTGGCTTTCAGTGTTCATAGCTAGGCAAGAATAACAATTGTTTCATTGCCTCACGTGCTGTGCATAGTACTTTCCAGGACTATAAAAATTAACCAATGGTGATGAAGTTTATAGATGAGTACTGATTTATTCAAGTATTATTATTCAATTATAGTGTTTGTATCATGAAGTTCTGTAGAGTAACCAAGAGCACTGGCAATAACCTGTAATATTCGGGAGAATATAGGACCCCACTGTAAAATAACTCCATGAAAGGAAATCAATTCCTGGCACCAGGATTTATCCTGAGGTGTCTCATGAGGGCCCCATCATCCTATTATTGGGTAGATTATGACAGATATCTGCTTATTCAAGTTCATTGCTGTTTTATTCATGCTATCTAGGGAATACAAGTATGCTAGGATACCATCAGCTGATTAGTGGTAATTAAACAGTAGTACATGATTTTTTGACATTAGTTATTCTTTCTTGGTGAAATTAAATTTCAGAGTAGTTTTAATATGTATTTTCATGATATCTAGCAGTGTTAACACCATTTGAAATTCATGTTTTGAGAACTATTTGTATAGTTCAATGTTCCAGTTTTCATCAGCTTTTTTTTCAAGACAGGGTTTCTCTGTTGCTTTGGAGGCTGTCCTGGAAGTAGCTCTTGTAGAACAGGCTGGTCTAGAACTCACAGAGATCCTCCTGCCTCTGACTCCCAAGTACTGGGATTAAAGACATGTGCCACCAGCCTCCCCACCCCTTGGCCAGGTTGTTTGTTTTAATGATGATTAGATTTTCGAAGTCATTTTTATATTCTAGATACTTTCTCAAATAAATACCTAGAAAATTTTTATAATTATATGTTTTGAAAAAAATCATATAGAAATGTATTATAGAAATATTTTTTGTATTTTTTTATTTTATCGTTTTTTATTTTAATTTTAAATAGCTTGTTTTACATGTCAATCCCAGTTCCCCCTCCCTCCCCTCCTCCCACACTCCCCTTCCCCTCACCCTCCCACCCTATTGCCAAATCCTTCCACATAGGGGATATCTAGAGTCAGTCATTTCACTCTAGGTAGGGTCCAGGCACTGCCCTAAGAGTCCAGGCTGAGAGAGCATCCCTCTTTGTGCTATAGGCACACGATGACTCTTTGTATACCAGGGATAGACACTGATCCACAGCTCAGGGCCCCATAGGTTGCCCAGGCCTTCTCGCTGCCACTCACATTTGGGGGGTCAATTCAGTCCCATGCTGGTCTCCCCACTGTCAGTCTGGGGTCCAAGAGCTCTCCCCTGTTCAGAACAGCTGTCTCTGCTGGTTTTGCCAGCCCATTCTTTGCCAATTTGCTCATCACTCCTCTCTCTCTGTCACTGGGTTCCTTGGGTTCAGTTCAGTGATTAATTGTGTGTTTGCCTCTGCTTCCATCAGTCACAGGATGAAGGCTCCCGGATGGTTATAGACATGAAGTTCATTATCAGGAATGGGCATTCGAGGTGGTCTCTCCACTATTGCTTAGCTTGCCAATTGGTGTTATTCCTTTAGATCACTCAAGGTCGCTCTGGTGCCTGATCTGTCTTCGATCCTATGATTCCCTCTTCCCCCTATTCTACCCCCACCCCCTCAACTTCCTGTTCCCCCATGACCAACTCTCTTCCTCTTCACCCCCTCTCTTCTTCCCAGGTGCCACTCCCCCCTACCCCTGGCCTTGTTCCCCATCCATTCAGGGGATCTTGTCTCCATCCTCTTCTCTTGGGTACTATGAATATATGCATAACTTTTAGGTTCTTTCCTGTTTCCCAGACTCTCTATCAGTGGAAGTGCAGACTGGCACTATCCTGATCCATGTCTAAAATCCATATATGAGTGAGTACATACCATGTTTGCCTTTTTGTGACTGGGTTACCTCACTCAGGATGGTTTCTCCCAGTGCTATCCATTTCCCTGTGAATTTCAAGATTCCATTGTTTTTTTCTGCTGAGTAATACTCCATTGTGTAAATGTACCACATTTTCTCTATCCACTCTTCAGTTGAGGGGCATCTAGGTTGCTTCCAGGTTCTGGCTATTACAAATAATGCCGCTATGAACATAGTGGAGCAGATGCCCTTGTTGTATGAACTTGCCTCATTTGGATATATGCCTAAGAGTGGAATTGCTGGTTCTAGTGGTATATTAATTCCCATTTTCCTGAGGAATCTCCATACTGATTTCCAAAGAGGCTGTATGAGTCGGCACTCCCACCAGCAGTGGAGGAGTGTTCCTCTCTCTCCACATCCTCTCCAGCATAAAGTGTCTTCGGTGTTTTTGATTTTAGCCATTCTTACAGGAGTAAGATGGTATCTCAGAGTTGTTTTGATTTGCATTTCCCTGATGGCTAAGGATGTTGAGCACTTTCTTAAGTGTCTCTTGGCCATTTTAGCCTCCTCTACTGAGAATTCTCTATTTAGCTCTGTACCTCACCTTTTAATTGGATCCTTTGGTGTTTTGGAGACTTGTTTCTTGAGTTCTTTGTAAATTTTGGAGATTAGCCCTCTGTCAGATGTAGGGTTAGTGAATATCTTTTCCCATTCTGTGGCCTGACTTTTTGTCTTTTTGACTGTGTCCTTTGCCTTACAGAAGCTTTTTAGTTTCAGAAGGTCCCATTTGTTAATTGTCGATCTCAGTGCCTGTGCCACTGGTGTTAGGTTTAGGAAGTGGTCTCCTGTACCAACTCATTGAAGAGTATCTCCCACTTTCTCTTCTAAAAATTTCAGTGTGGCTTGATTTATGTTGAGATCTTTGATCCATTTTGACTTAACTTTTGTACAAGGCGATAAACATGGATCTATCTGCAATCTTCTGCATACCAGTACCCAGTTATGCCAGCACCATTTGTTGAAGATGCTTTCTTTTTTCCATTGTACAGTTTTAGCTTCTTTGTCAAAAATCAAGTGTTCATAGGTGTGTGGGTTAAAATTAGAGCTTTCGATTCGGTTCCATTGGTCTACCTGCCTATTTTTGTGCCAACACCAAGCTGTTTTCAGGACTATAGCTCTATAATAGAGCTTGAGGTCAGGTATGGTGACGCCTCCTGAAGTTCCTTTATTATATAGGGATGTTTTAGCTATCCTGGGCCTTTTGTTTTTCCATATAAAGTTGATTAATGTTCTTTCCAGGTCCTTGAAGAATTGTGATGGAATTTTGATAGGGATTGCATTGAATCTGTAGACTGCTTTTGGCAAGATTGCCATTTTTATTATGTTGACCCTACCAATCCAAGAGCATGGGAGATCTTTCCATTTTCTCGTATCTTCTTTGATTTCTTTCTTTAAAGACACAAAGTTCTTGATATACAGGTCTTTCACTTCCTTGGTTAACATTATCCCCAGATACTTGATGCTGTTTTTGGCTATTGTAAAGGGTGATGTTTCTCTGATTTCTTTCTCAGTCACTTCATCATCTGTATATAATAGGGCCACTGATTTTTTTGAGTTTACCTTGTATCCTGCCACATTGCTGAAGGTGTTTATCAGCTCTAGAAGTAACCTTGCAGAGTTTTTTGGGTCACTTATGTAAACTATCATATCATCTGCAAATAGTGAAAGTTTGACTTCTTCTTTTCCTATTTGTATCCCCTTTATCTCCTTTTGTTGTCTTATTGCTGTAGCTAGAACTTCAAGTACAATATTGAAGAGATATGGAGAGAGTGGACAGCCTTGTCTTGTTCCTGATTTTAGAGGAATTGCTTTGAGTTTCTCTCCATTTAGTTTGATGTTACCTGTTGGTTTACTGTATATTGCTTTTATTATATTCAGGTACGTTCCTGTTATCCCTGATCTCTCTAGGACCTTTATCATGAAGGGGTGCTGGATTTTGTCAAAGGCTTTTTCAGCATCTAGTGAGATGATCATGTGGTTTTTCTTTCGCAGATTGTTAATATGGTGGATTACATTGATAGATTTTCTAATTTTGAACCATCCCTGCATTCCTGGGATGAAGCCTACTTGATCATGGTGGATGATTTTTCTGATGTGTTCTTGAATCCGGTTTGTGAGTATTTTATTGAGTATTTTTGCATCAATGTTCATGAGGGAAATTGGTCTATAGTTCTCTTTCTTAGTTGTGTCTTTGTGTGGCTTGGGTATCAAGGTAATTGTAGCCTCGTAGAAAGAGTTTGGCAGTGAGCCTCCTGCTTCTATTGTGTGGAATACTTTGAGGAGTATTGAAATTAGCTCTTATTTGAATTTCTGGTAGACTGACACAGAGAACCAGAACTCACCATGCTGCAGAGGAAAATCTGTAGCTCAGTCAGCCCCAGATGGGACATCCATCACACACCCTCCTCCCCAGATCAGAGGCCACTGAGGAAGAGGGGGGGGAAAGTCTTCAAGAAGCATAGGGAGGAATGATTATAAGGAGACAGTGTCTTCTGGAAACAGCAGGGTGGCTGCACACATAAACTCACAGAGGTCTATAGCATATGTAAGCCTTGCCGAGGATCAGGCCAGACACAGTTCCAGCAAGCAGAGGGAAGTTGGGTATTCCACCCTTAGCTAAGGAGTGACTGGTAATTGGTAGCTGCTGGGAAGGAGATGTAGGTTTCTTCAATGGTGCAGCCCTGGGTAAATATGTCATCCTCTACTGAAAGCTTGACATAAAAGAGTATATGGGCATTACAACAGTAATGCAAAACTTGAGGTGATTTTTTGCAAATGAATGTGGCACAAAACTTGGTAGGTAGTAAAGAGTGGATTCAACTGTCAGGATTGGAGGGATCAGGGGAATATAATCAAAACACATCACATAACATTCTCAAAAAACAATAAAATGAGAAAAAGTGAAAAAATTGTATCAGAGGTGTGTGTGTGTGTGTGTGTGTGTGTGTGTATTCTTATGTACACTCATCATCCTAAATACCATAGGATACACATAATTCAGTAACCCTGGTGATTTGGGGCATCCACTGTGGACATGAGACCTGCCTCCTTTGGGTGAGGTTTCAAGTTTATTCATAATGTGTTGTTTAGATTTTGTGGTGCAGTTTGAAGGGAAAACAGCAGAGGGCACTGCCTCTTCAGATGTGGTTAATATCCAATCAGGTGGTTGCTTCCCATGACAGACTGTCACTGTGCAGATGGAGGTCCTTGTACATGAGTGAGGAGTTTCAGTAAGGTCCTGAGGAGACTTGTCCTGTGAGTTTGGTGACCTCAAGAAGCAAGTGTCATTGTCTTCTGTGAACATGCCTCCTGATGCCTGCCCAATTCTGCTGCTCCTCTTGATGCTCGGTGAGTTACATTTACCTAAGTGTTGATTATTTCATCTTCTTACACCTATTGGAGTCTTTTCATTCTTCTTCACATAGCAAAATAATTTCTCCTTATTTATTTATTTATTATTTTCAGGGAGGAGCAATGGAGACTCAGTGACCCAGACAGAAGGCTTACTGTCACAGAGGGTTCACCTGTGATGCTGAATTGCACCTATAAGACTATTGATTCAGTTCCTACACTTTTTTGGTATGTGCAATATCTCAACAAAGCCCCTCAGTTACTTCTTAAGAGCTTCACAGACAACAAGAGGAAGAGCAGCAAGGGTTCCACTCCACTCTCCATAAGAGCATCAGCTCCTTCCAACTGCAGAAGTTCTCAGTGCAGCTGTCAGACTCTGCCCTGTACCACTGTGCTGTGAGTGACACTGTGAGGGTGATGCAGGGGAAGCTGCACACAAACCAGGAGGCTGAGGGGAGGGGCCCTGTGAGGGAGAGCTGTGTGACTCTCTCAGTGGGTTTTATGTATCATTCTGAAAAACAGCAACAAAACTCAGGTCAAATTCCTACAAACTGCCAGGCGGTGGTGGTGCACGCCTTTAATCCCAGTACTTGGGAGGCAGAGGCAGGCGGATCTCTGTGAGTTCGAGGCCAGGCTGGACCGACAGCCTCCAAAAAATACAGAGAAACCCTGTCTCGTAAAATCCAAAAAAAATTGCTACAAACCTAGGAATCTGATTTTTCTGACAGGATGGAAGTCATTGCCAGAGACAACACAGGATTTGATCCCCAGAAACACTGCTCTCTCCTTAAGTGGAGGACTTTTCACAAATAAAACACCTACAGACAAACCCAGAAATTAACTTTACTGAAATGTCTTACAAAACTTACTGATTTAAATTCTCCAGCAATCTTTTGGATTTACAACACAAATTTATGACTAAATGAGGAGCATAGACTCTAATCTTTAAAACTCTGCTTCAGACTCACTCCACAAGTAATTTAAATTCCTCCTCTCCTTGGACCATGTTACACTGTGTTCTGGTTAATTTCTGGTCTCAGCTTCTGTTCTATTGCTGTAAAAGACACCAAAACTATGTCAACTTAAAGAAGAAATCATTTAATTGAGGGTTTGATTACAGTTTCAGTGGGTGAGTCATGATAATTCTGGTGGCAAGCATAGTAGCATTCAGTCATCCATTTTCCTGGAGTGGTGGATAAGACCTTAACTCTGATAACCAAAAAGAAGCAGGGAGAAGGAGACTGGATCAGCCTGGCATGAGCTTTGAGATTCCAATGTCCATCACCAGTGACACATCTCTTCTGACATGGCCACACTGCCTGAACCTTCCTAAACAGACCACCAGCTCAGAAGCAAACATTCAAACAGATGAGCTTATGGGGCCATTCTCACTGAAACCATCACACTCCCCAACAGCATTCACTTTGAGAAGCTGCTCAGGAAACACAGCTGTTGGGACTCTCAAGATGATGATGATGATGCAGCTCCCACCCTTTCCTACTCACTATGTTGGAGGCTGCCTGGTCATGAAAGACTCTGTCCAGAAAGGTCTCCCTCTTAATGTCCACTCTCATAGACCATTGCGCTCTGATTAAATCTTGAGGATATGATATAGTCACTCACCTGATTAGATTCTCTGATAATTCTGCATTGTGGGGAAGGAAGTCAGGGTTTTGTGTTGCTGGAGTTTCTTGTCCCACCAAGTCTTTCTGCTTCAGCCCCAAATGAACACACAGAAGATCCATATTAAAGTGTTAGCCAATGGCTAGGGCTTCTTATTGGCTAGCTCTGTCTTAATTATTAACCCATTTCTATTAATCTGTGTATTTCCATGTGGTCTTGGCTTACCGGAGAATGCCCAGACTTGTTTACTCCTTTGGCATATACATGGCATTTCTCCCGTGGTCTCACCTGCCTACCTTTCCCATAATTCTCCTTGTCTCCTATCCCTGCCTATCTTCCTGCCTCTATTGGCCAAACAGTGTTTTATTCATCAACCAACAAGAGAAACATATACAGAAGAATATCCCCCTTCTTTTGATCCATCCCAATTCTGGAAACAAAACACTGGTTTAAAGTAAAATCCTCTAGTACTCATATTCATCTCTCTGTAAGGAACAAAGATCTGAAATCAAGGACCATGGTGTCTAACAAGCAAGATTCTTGTTTGTGTTCACTAAGAACAACAAAGTAGTATATGCTGTCTTACTGGTTAGGGAGCAAAATGGAATGCCAAACACCATTTTTAAACTCCAAAAACTACTATAACAGTACAGCATAGAACAGAATCTCTCAGAAGAGTGCTTGTCAAACCTCGAATGGTTGCCAAATCTAATGAAAATGCCAGTGTCAGCCATGGGGAACCTCCCTTCAAGTTGTTTGTTAGGGACTTCCTGAGTCTCCTCCAAATAAAATATGCTATTGTCATTGTCATTGATTTCCCTCATAGACTTTGATGGTAAGATCTCATTACTGAGGACACCACATACTTTAGACAGAGGAATTGGGAAATTTATCTAGAAGTGACCTGAAGACTCCTCCCTAAGGAGGAGTTCTCATAGTATATGAAGGTTCCATGTAAGACTCACAGGGAGAAAAGCTATAAATAATCCTACAAGTAGTGTAAAGTCTATGAACCAACACAATGTCCACCATGTCAAGATGTTCACAAGGGTGCAATAGCAGCACTTTTATCTTTGGGGAAACTAATGTAGGCCTTATTTACCTCAAGGTTGCTCAATAGCAGTGAATTTAGTCCCAATACTGTAAACCTAGTTAACTACCCATGGCTGGCAAGGTCATAGAACCTAGAGTAGAACCTACTTCAGCCACTTTCTTAAATCAACATAGCTTCTAACCATAGTCTAAACATTTATAATTATAGACTACAGGAATCCAGCTACACCAAGACAGAGAAACTGGACAGGAGATGTGGAGTTGGGGCCTAAACACACACAGAAGACTTAGCTGAGGGGGCAAAAATTAATTTTCCTGTCTTTGTTTTTCTCTTAATGACTTGATATCAAATAAAACAAAAGTCTCTATGTAAGAAAGAAATCACCTCACAACTGCAAGTTACATACTTTCCAAACCAAAATCTAACACATGAAGAAATCACATTATGATCACAAGTTACATGCTCTATTAGAAGCACACATGTATTAATTTTCCAACCATAACATCTTCACCCAAAGCAATGATTCTTTGTTTTCATCAGCCAGTCTCACATCTCTGTGCTTCCTTACCCTATACAAATCATCTAAATTATGATCTGCAAGTAAATTGCTCAGTGAGGAGTAGGATTTTCTCATAAAACAGCCACACTCTACTAGATACACTGGGAATCTTTCACTCAACAATCATACCATGCCAAACCCAGGAAGTACATGTTAGCAGCAAGTAGAAGAATGGCCAGTAGAAGTGAGGGGCATTATCAGACAACACTCCAGGTGCGGGGACTTTGTCTATCCTGAGTACACTCATGCTTTCTGGGCTCACTGGTGAGCCATACTCCATAGACCTCATTGCCGACTGCTGTTCCTCTGACATGGCCACCACCAATACATAGAGATAAGTGTAGTTCTATCCCCTTGTAAAAGAAGCTTCATTTTGAACCAGAAACTGGCTACTACAGCCAGAGACAACTGCTCAAAATGCAGAATAAGTATTGTTAGGTCTCTAGTCCCAGGTAACACATCTACCATTCAATTCCCACACCTAAGGCTCAGGGAACATAATAGAAAAAGAGTAGGAAGGATTGTAAGAAAAGAGGACCAGGACACCAACTGAGAGGATGACAGGAGGAAGAAAACTTGTTCATTGTTTAATGAATGCAAATGGGCACAAACAATGTGGAAATCAGTATGAAGCATCCTCCAAACCCTGAACATAGATACACCGTAAGATCTAACTATACCAGCCTTGAGGATTTAACCATCATTGTACATATTTCCACAGAGATACTTGCTCTTCCAGGTTCATCAGTGCTATATTCATAATCACTAGGAACTGAAAACAATCTACATGCCCATCAATTGATGTGTGCATTGTGAAAATGTGACACATTTACACAGTGGGGTATTAGTCAGCTGATAAGTAAAATGAAATGAGGAAAATGTCAGGGGAAATGGGAGGAACTGGAAAGAGTCTTCATGAGCAAGGTAACCTATATCAAGATGAAGACACTTTGCTGTCTAACATATGTGGCTGTGGTTTTAATATGTGTGTTTCATTTGGAATATTTGTAGAACATCCAACACAGATATCAGTAAGAGGCCAGGAGAGAGGAGGTGATCTACAAAGGATGGTGAATAGAAAATCAACCGTCAATAAAGGAGGAAATGGAACAGGAAGGATTAAAGTGGTGGTGATAAGAGGGCAGGACAGAGGAGGGAATAGTAGGGAGAGATAACTAACAAAAAAGGCATTTTGAACAAAACAGCATAGAAACCCAGGTACAGCAAACTCCTGAAACACATAATCCAAACAAAGTTGAGTCTAGCAACAATCTGTGATTAAAAACACAGATGACAGTTTGGCATGACCATTTAGCAAAATAACATTATAGTAGTTTCCCCCTAGGGCCTTTGACCTCCGGAACCATGTGATTTTTGCCCATGTTCCAGTACTAGGTATGAATTCCCTCCCATGGTGTAGGGTTCAAATCCCATCAGAAAACATTGTTATTCTGCAGCAGTCAGGACACTGTTTCACTACTGAGCACATATTACCTGTATGTTCAGTACTACAGCATGCAGGGTTCGCTTCTGGTTAATACTCTTGCTGTCCTTTCTTTCCTGGAAGCCTACATAGGACCTACCAGCACTATGAAAGGTAACCAGCAGCGAGGATCTTTTCCCAGTCAGCTCCAGGTCAATTACTCTATGCCATGCACAGATCCATAGCATCTCACCATTTGGTTAAAGTGGGCACCAAGAAACATGACAACAGCCTGTGTTGCTGTATACTTCTAGAGCTTCTCTGAACAATAGTTCCCATGCCTGATACCTCTGAGGTTCTTTTTGGATAAATTCATCCAATTTTTCCAAAGCTAGATTTATGCATGTAAAATTATAATGTGACTATTAATGTGATAAATTATTATATTAAGACACTATTTAGAACATGTTGGTGGCCGGGCATTGGTGGTGCACGCCTTTAATGCCAGCACTCGGAAGGCAGAGGCAGGCAGATCTCTGTGAGTTCGAGGCCAGCCTAGTCTACAAGTGAGTTCCAGGACAGCCTCCAAAACAATACAGAGAAACCCTGTCTCAAAAAACAAAAAGAAAAAAGAAAAAGAAAAAATAGAACTTGTTGGTGATAAATTATACATGTTGGAAGAATAGTTAATATGGGTTAATGGAATGCGAACTCCAGAGTCCTTTACACAAAAGACTCAAGGTCTAAGCTGAGCCAAGTGCTGTGATCACATGGTCTTCAGTTTAAATTGTGTTCAGGTAGTAAAACTTTTTAAAGACTGTTCTTCCTCATATTGTCTTCAAGTATAATTTTCATTTGCCAGTTGATGATAAAGAGACTATACACATATTTTGGCTCTGGCTAGGTTGGATGATGAGTTGGACTTATTCTATTCGTGTGACCCAATGTGTCCTCATTGTACACATTGGTGTAGCCACCAAGATTTCACAGCCTTTAACTAGTGACATTTTACATCATGGCAGGCTGAGGGTCGGCCACCAGCCAGGGTTCTGTTTAAGTTTGTGCCAGAGCTCCTAGCTGTCAATGATCTGGAATGACAGGAAGCACAATAAGCTAACTCACACAGCGGTCCTTGGAGAAGTTAATAGCATCTCACTTTCCTCCCGTGTATATGGGGTGTGACATTTCTGACTTGGCAGTGAACGTCAGGAAGCATCCTGCTACCCAGCCCTTGGGAGACATGCCCTGTGTCTCTGCATGTCCCCCATCTTTATAAATACCAGGGTGGTCTGGAAGCAGAGACCAAGCCACCATCTTACTGATACTCATCTGCAGCCTGGACTTCTGGGTCAGACCTCCTACCTCTCTTGAGTAGAATTACATTTCTGTATCTACTTCCTCCTCTAGAGCTCTAGAGGAGTTTCGGGGGCATATCTTCAAAAGAGTACCCAGAGGGGGGAATATTTCTGGCGGGTATATGGCGTTGAACCAGTCATCAAACCTCTCTGGGCCTGGATAGCAGGAAGATGGGAAAACCTGTGATGATGTGAGGTCCCAGCTGATGGTCTACAGGGAGACAAGTAGGCAGGGACACAAGAGTATCCACTTCTCTTCCTCAGCCGCCTTCCATTTGCCCACCTTCACCTCATCTCCTCCTGGAACTCCTGGATGAAAGAGAATCCTGAAGAGTGAGATTGCACTGAGTACAGACTCCACCCCCACATCTTCCCTGGGGTCCAAACTCAGGACAATCATTTCCCTTCCCATATTGGACACCTCCTATTCTGTTCCTGTCCTCACTGGCCATCAGCAGAGCAGGTGAAGTGGTGTTCCATCCCCCAAAGAAGCATCACTCCTAAAATGGTCCAGCGCATTTCCAAATAATGTTTGCTTTGTCTCACTATGACTGATACTCATAGGCCCATCGTCCTTGGAACTGACACAGCATACTCTGACCACACAGCCACACAGTCCAGCAAACATCCCACCCTGTGCTGCTGGTTGGCCAGCTGCAAGGTGAGATGTAAACCTGCCATTCCCTTAGAAGCAGGTGGCTAAGAGAGACCAAGAGGACTGTTCAGTGCCTGAGGGCCAAGGAAATGCTCCCTGGACTGTTGGTTCTCTGAGCTGGATTTAAAGGACAATGAAAGCTTTTGAAGCATTCATAAGAGCACATAGGGATTGTGTCAAAGGAAGCAGCAGGTGCAAAGGCCCAGAGACATGTCCTTATAGCTCATTCTGAACCCCTAGTGTTTCTTGGCTACATTTATTCATGCACAGCTCCTATCTGTGTAAAGAGAAGCCTTTCCACCAGCCTGGTTCCAGAGACGCATCATTCCCAAATAAACACACAAGAGGCTATATTAATTATGAAGCTGCTGGCCTTGCTTGTTTCTTACTGGCTAGCTCTAACTTAAGTATTTATCCCATAATTGTTAATCTAAGTATTTCTCTTACTGGAGCAAAGTTTTGGGGCTTCTTATCGCTATGGCAGTTACATCTTGACTCCCCGTGTTTCTCCTACCCAGAGTCCTCCTGGACTCTTAGTCCCGCTTATATTGCTTCCCTATTGGCCAACAGTACTTTATTGACATATACACAGGACTTCCCCCATCATATCTGTACCCCATCACATGTCCAAGAGCTGATTCCATTCCAGTTAGCTTCTATGTTGCTGTTAGGAATTAGCAAATGGAATTGAATGGAGCTGTGGACCTCATGTTATCACCATCTCTGGTGAAGCCCCAGCAAAGCCATACTTGTTGAGAACCTATTTCCTCCACTTCCCAATAGAGAGAAAAGATGTAGCAACTCTGGGAGAACTAAGATGCCAAAGTACATACTGAGTCCCAAGAGGACAACTTGACAGCAATGGAAGTGTTGCAGGTCAAAGTCACCAAGTCATTTCTGGGGCAATTTAGGGTGTGCTAGTTTTGTTCATGGGATATGAATGTGGCCATCTATGTATCTAGCTGGAACCTGATCTTGTGGGTACCACTCATCTGGCAGCTGTGACCAGTCTCTAAATGTATTCTGAACTGCACCAGCCCACACGCATTCCTGATCTGCACCCCAAGTGCCCTCCAAGCTGAAGACTAGCCACCAGGGACCTTGTACCTGGCCCGGCAGTAACTCCTGGTGAGTGGGAATATGTGCACCCTGGGGTCAGCTCAGGGCTAATAGCATCCAATTGTTATCTGAGTACCCAGAGTCTTCCCAACACTGCTGTCTGTATTTAGCTTGGGGAAAAGTTCTAGTAAAGGCAGCCTCATTTTCTTTGATGTCTAGGAGGTGTTTATGTCAAGACAGAGCCTGGGGTGTTATTAGACATTCTAAGGGATCTATCTGCCCTGGGTGGCCAGGTTCTGGGCACCAGTGCTGGCAGAATCAGGGGCCTTCTTGGGGAAAGGGAAAAGGTGGGATTGGCCCAAGCTAAGCAGCCAGCATTGGGCAGGAGGGATATTGGAGTCAGGTCAGCCTGAAGCCGTGGGCTTTGTTGAAGTGTGTTACCTCTTGGAGCTGCTGATTTCATCTAGAAATCACAGGTGCAGGATTTTAGAGCAGGGTCAGGTTTGCAACTGATCTAACAGACTTTGCACACTGTGGGCTCACCCTAGCACCCCAAATATTGTTCCCACAGAAAGCACAGCTGCTACTATGTCACCATACTCTCACTCAGGGATACTTAAAGACATGGGTCTAGCCAAAGTCACCAGGGCTCTCAAAGCATGAGCAATGGTGGCCTCAGGCAGGTAGGGCCACATCCTCACCTGCACCAGCTGTGCAAGATGGTCATGATATTCAGTGTCTTTTCAGAATTGTAGAGGCCACATGGGGAAAGGAAATGGGTGGCAGGGCCTCAGCAGGTGTGATTTAAAACAAACAATTTATATCTTCATAATATATGTATTTAAGTATCTGGGACTTGTTTTCTGATTTTAACTCCCAGCTTCTGTTTGTGTGCTACATCTTGGGAGCCACACATGGCAGGGAGAAATGAGGGACAGACCTGTGGGACACAGGACAGACAACCCAACTGTAGCCCTATGGGCCATTCCTAGAGTTGTCCCTAGGTGGTTTTCCCAGGACACTAGATGTAAATTGTCCTTGAGTTGGTTCCAAAGAGCAGGGGTCATTAGGTGTTCAGAGTCAGAGGATTCTAAGTGTCCCAGAGAGTGCCATTGGCATGGACAGCACCGAACATTCTAGAGTGTGTTCCTTGTGGCTCCTCTTGTGATCTGTGTCACTGCAGGCACCCACATCTCCTGCACCTATGACCCTCTCAGCAGCCTTTCTCCCTCCCATTCTCCACGAGCCTTTACCATGTCTCATCCTCTGCAGCAGCTGTACCAGCACCCTCTTCTCCATTCTGGGATCCAGACTTACTGTCTACTTGCCTCCTGCAGCTTTAGGATCCCTGGTGTGGTTGCCCTGGGAATGGTTTATCTATGGCAATCTTTCACCTGGAAAGAGTGTCAAACAAGAGAAAGTTTCTCTTATAATTATGGTGAGTCCATTGGGTATCCCCATGGTCACTCAGATATATACATGCAGTATGAAAAATAAAAAACCCAGAGATTGATGTTGGGGTTCAAGCTTCAAGCTGAAGACCACAAAAGCAAAGCAGCTGTCCACTAGCTCTTACCTCTAGCTCAGGCTGAAAGGGCTGATTCAAAAGCACTCTATCAAACCCCAGATTGCTGCCTCTCCTCAGCATGGCTGGAGAGAATCCTGAGACTGAGCCTAGTGAACACCCCCATCCTATCTTTTATACATCTCTAGTGCTGGGATTAAAGGCAGGTGATACCAAGTGCCGAGATCATATTTGTGTGAACTGTTTCTCTTAGCCCTGGATCATGTAGTCAGTGTGGGCTTGAACTAACAGAAATCAGTATATGTCTTAATTATGAGTCCTGAGATTAAAGGTATGTTCCTGGCTAGTGACTGACTCTGTTTTTGAATCCTCAGGCAAGTTTTAATAATCATAAATAATATATCACCCCACAAATTACATATATCCTTGAAAATATGTATACTTATGCAGCTATATGTTATGCATGTTATTACCTCAATAACATATAAACATATGTATACACATATACATATACATTCATACATACATACAATCTGTTCCATGTGTGTACAAGAGACTTGCTCATGGGCAGAGCTGTCTTTATTCATGGAGTCACTGGGTCTCAGTGTTGAGTCCCTGTCTGCACTACACAACAATGGGGTTGAACAGCTATTTTCACCTCCATTCTGTAGTGTATTTCAGAGAATTAACACAGGCCATCTCTCCACCCCAGTTTATTCTTCCAAAAATAGTTCATAACCCTACTCTGCATATGGCCAGATACTCAGGACAGATGCTGATATATTGTGTTAAAAACTGATGGCAATTTAGTAGTCAGTTCACCAAGAAAGTTCATAATATTCCTCCCACTGAAATTCATAAGTATGATAACCCTAGAAGGGAGTGAATACTTTAATACCCGCAGCCTGGGGCAGAGGCAGTTATATCTCTGTAATTTCAACGATATTCTTTTTTATGTAAAGAGTCCTGAAATATCCAGGGTTAAACAGAGTGAGTTTCTTGACACAAGAGCTGCTACATAGAGAAATCCAGTCTGGAAAACCATAAAAAGACAAAGAAAATAAAAGAAAAAGAAAGAGTTGACTAACCCAAGCCACTGAGAAGCTGTAACCATAAGAGAGAGACAGTGATGTTCAGGGTGATTGACAATGCATTCACAGTGGAGTCATGCATACGGTCTGTGTGGAAATGTATGCCTAATAAAATCCCCAGAGCTATGCTGAGCTCCTTCCCACAGCCATGTGGCTGAGAAAAGGGCCAAAGATAACTTATGGTAAAAAGTTGGGTAATGAGACTTAACCACATGTTAAGTGGACTGTCAGTTTCCCCAGATTGGAAGGCTCCTTATAAGCACTGTGCAAGGGAACCAATACTCACATTGCATCCTTGATACTGTGTATTCAGCAGTTGCTAAGATACAGTGCACTGTGTTCATTGTTGATTATTTGCTGTGCAAATCATTGGATATCATACAATTGATGTGTGTTGTACAATCATTTGAGGAAATGAAGACACTGATTAAAGAGGTGTCTGAGAAGATCAAGTAAACTAGAGATAAAAAGCCTCAAAGGCAATGTCACAACAGAAGTACAGCCTTTCCAGATAAGTTGGGACAGAATGTCTAGTGTCTCACTGGGGCAGCTGTACATGACTGTGCAAGTGCTTTGTCTTCCTACCCTCATGAGCTGTACTGGTTGCCCATATCACACCCACACAAACACAGAAGTTTCTGGAAACATTTATGACAATAAAATAAGGTAGGCATGCTAACTGTCCTAGACTGCCAGGCATCCATTCAGGACTCCTGTATCCATGAGATTCTCATTGTGTTCAGCAGCCTAGCTGGCCTGATGTTGCTCTCAGACATGACTATATTAAGGTGTGAGAGAAGGGAGGTTCCAGGTTGTCAGGTGCATTTATATCCACTATATGAAAAACAGAGTCTGAGAGCTCATATGGTATATAAAGCACATTTCTGTGAAGACTAACGTGCACAGGAAGTTAGATGTCACCACCAAAATGCCCATGTGTCCTGATGGGACCAGGTGTTTTGGGATATTCTCAGTGTAAGAATTTCAACCCAGACAGTTGTTGGAGGAGAAACCCATGAAAGTGACTTTTTTCCATGTTCTGAGTCTTATTTTACAGTCAAAGGACCATTATCAAAATCTGGATGCCTATGGTGCTTTGGGGTGTTGGTCTCTAACCCATTCCAGGGCTGCTTCTGTAGCCATTTCCAGAGAGTAGGTCTAGGGTTGTAGGTCAGTGGTAGAGAGCTTGTGTTCTGTGTTCAGCGCATGTGTGAACACACACACACACACACACACACACACAGAGTTAACTTGCTCACAGATGGGAATGTAGGGAGAATCTGCTATGAGTGGTTGCTTCCTCCTCATAAAGTAGTGCATTATGCATACATGACCCTTTCCTGATAAGCCTACACTGCAGTAGAGGACATTATGGAACCAGAGGTGTAGCTCAGGTGTACAGTTCATGGTTAATATCCTTTAGTTACTGGGCTCACCACCAGCATGCAAACCTCTCCATCACTGCTCCAAATAGTTCACTCAATGCAGCAGGCAGAATGGAGATAGGCCAATTATTCTGCTCTCATGCACTTGCATCTGACTTAGCACATTTGGACCCTAAGGGACAACTCTACTCTTTTCCCCAGTAAGGTGACTGACCCACTATACCCATTGCTGCAGCTGGTAAGAGCCTGACCCAAATGTTTTGCTACCATGCCCCAGAGGCCAACTCTCCCACCAGTGGAAGGTGACATATGCTCTGATGGGGCAGCCATCTTTTCCTCACCCTTGCCAACACAAGGTAGAATGAGGATGGACTCAGCTCTTCTGCTCTCACACCCTCAGACCAGCTCATCTGAACTTCTGCTAACAAATTCAGTTTTACTGTGCTGAAACGGAGCAGGACTCACTCTTGTGAGTGTTACAATGGAGGAATTCCAGGTCCTGTTCTCACTACTGTTGTAGATGGTAAATGGTAGGATTGACTCTGTATTAACCTATCCTGTTACAGGGGTAGCAGAAACCACTGACATCAATATAACTGAGGCTTGGCAGGGTCACAGGTCCAGACAGAGCCTTTGACAGTAGCTCAGGTCTGGTGGACACCAGAATTCCTGGTGGCATCACTGCTTACTCAGATCTGTATGGCCTCAGCAGAAGCATAGTCCTTGGATATGAACATGGTCCTAGGTGATGGCCCAGACCCATACCTACATCTTTGCGGTCCTAAGTGGATACACAGATTGTGAACATGAACATAAATCCCAGCTGTCTTTGCAACATGGACACACACAAGGTCCTAGGCTGCAGCCCAGGTATGAATGTCTCATGACCATTGTTGGCAGCACAGGTCACTCACATATGTGAGGGTCTAACAGCACCATGTCCCCAGTGGTGGCCCAGATTCCAGTCTTCTACAATGTCTTTGATGGCAACAGGGTCTGAGGTAACAACCAATAACAAGGATGTAGTATTGCTATGAATTCACACTTGGCCTTCAGCAACAGTACCTGCCCTAGGTGGCAGTACAAGCTTCTAAGACACACATGACCCCTATGGAGGCATGTCCCTTTAACACCAACACGGTCAAATGTGTGATCCTGACTGCAGGTTGCTGCAAGGCCCTCACTAGTAAAAGGAATAAAGTATATCAACAGGGATACCCACAGCTGTGTCAGGGCCATATACAACACAAGGTCCTTGGCAGTAACCAAACCTGGAAAATCGTCATGTCCCCAGGCAGCAAGCAGGCCATGGATTTATTTCGTACTCCCTTAGTAAATGTTCTCATTTCCTGAGTGGCTTTATAGTCACACTCGTGTGTTTCTCATTAATTGGTTGCACATGATATTTCAAGTGATGTATATACAGAATGCTATGTTATAGAGTTAGCTAAATAATGACTATAAGGCACAGTATGGATACTTTTTCAATCATGCAATGGATATCCAGAAAGTTGGCAACACCATCCACATTCAAAGACTTGGATAGCCCTCGCTGACTGGGAACTTGCTTTGTACAAGAACTGGGCACACAAGAGTTCTGGGGTTACAGGAGGTTTGGAGCTACTATACAGAGAGAGAAAACATTCCACCAATTAATTGATTCCAAGTGACGAGTGCTGCAAATAAGTTTATGTTCATAAAAATAAGGTCAGTTTACTAAATAAAGAATAAAAGGAACAGTCAATATAAACAGTGAGTAGAATTAGCAAATTACAAAAACAACAATAACAAAAGAATGAAGAACAAATAAATGGAAAAATTGAAACCAAAACAAAGATACTAATAAAACCAAAACAAATAAACCCCAACCGAACAACAAAATAAACTAAGCTAAACAACAGTCTCTTGGTACGGATTTAGCAACACAGACCTACAGCCTGTGCTGGCCTTGAAATCATGGTAGGAAATCAGACACCAGATGGAAAAAAATTTGAAAGCTAGTATAGCCATGTATACCCTCCATGGTGTTGTACTACACAATCTGTTGAAAGCCAGGGTTCCCAGGAATTCGTCTCTCAGGTCTTCTTCATATCAAGCTCCTTTGTGATGGTTTCATTTCCATGGGAGTATTGAGTCAACAGACGAATGAGTCTTCTTGGGGCTGAATCACCTGCAGTTCAGCTGGTATTTGGCTCACTGGTGATTTTACAGCTATAAGAGGATGTCTTCTTCTGAGCCGGCCTTGATTTGAGGACATAGAATGTCTGTGGCTTCCTTGGCCTTCTCAGTTATCTAAAAATATGCTATTGAGGAGAAAAGACAATCAGACTCACAACCAGCCTAGTTTCTCCACAGGTTATGAAAAATGAGGGCATATTCACACTGGAAGCCAAGAACAAGTCCCCTATTACCCCAGCAATGCTATGTTTGCTGTGGATGGAAGGTAATGGTGGCTCACTTGCCTGTGAGACTCAGTGTTCCTGCTGTAACAGCTCTTTCTGCAGGAGGCTCTCTTCCTGAGCTGAGACTGGTTCCAACTCACACTGGAGATTTCCTGACCTAGCGCAGGAAAGCAATTCCAGAACAAGCCTGGTGTAGACTTGCCCTGTCAGCTATTCAGTCTGAACCAGCCATGTTCAGCTGGACACCCAGCATGATATTTCAGCTGAGGGCATTCCCTGCTTTCCCCAAGGGAGAATGGTCAGAATGTACCTGGGACAAGACACTGAGTTCAGTTCCCAACACACATCAGGCAGCTTACAACTGTCTACAGTTCCAGGTCCAGGAGATCCAACTTTTTCTGCAAGCCAGAAGCATGTATGATGCATATAAGCTAACACAGACACAAATGAGTATGAATAATTTTTTCGTTTGTTTTTCAGAGTCACTTATTTTGTGTTGCTGGCTTGACTGAAACTTGCTATATAGATCTGGTAGACTGCAACCTCATAGAGGTTCACCTACATCTGTCTGTTGTCTGTTGGATTTACAATTATGCAACACCAGACCTGGCCAAAAATTAAGAAATGCATACATATATTTTAAGCTTTTTGAGTCTTGGAGACAGGGTTTCTCTGTGTAACATCTTGTGCTGTACTTGAATTCCATGTATATACCAGGCTAATCTCAGCACTAGGGAGGAAGAAGAAGCATGAGCATCTATGAGAGTTCAAGGACAGCCTGGTCAAAAGAGCAATTTCAGGACAGACAAAGCTACATATAGAGAGAAACCTGGTCTCAAAACACAAATAAAACAAACCAGAAATTTAAAAGCTACGAGCCTGAAATAAGTTGAAAGGCCAAAAATAGTAAGCAGTTCCTGGTAGCTAAGCCACACTTCTACAAAACAACCTGTTGCTCTATGAAGTCACACAGGTTACTCTGTGGCTAAGTAGTCTATCTCCATCTGCCTTGATCAGGATCAGGGGACACTTGAGACACCCTTATCTATCCCACTATCTTGCTTCTCCTTAAATCTTCTTTCACCAAGGCTGACATCATCAATGGTCTATGTGTATAAATATGACCATTTTATCCTAGTTTGTGTCCCTGTTCTGTGATAAAATACTAAATCAAAAGTCCAATTAGCAATGAAAGGATTTATTCCATTTTCCCCCTGTCTAGTCTATTACTGAGGGAATCTAAGGTAGGAAGTCAAGATAGGAATCTAGAGGCAGGGATTAAGGCAGAGAGATCATGGAGAACTAGCACTTATTGCCCTGATTCAGCTTACTTTCTTATACACCCTGTGACCACCTGTCCAAGGGAGTCACGACCTACAAAGGACTGTGGCAGCTCACATAAATCACTAATCAAGAATATGCTCCACAGACATGCCTAGAGGTCAGTATGATTAAGAGGATTACTCAGTTGAGTTTCTTCTTCACAAGTGACTTTACTCATGTCAAGTTGGACACTTGTCAATTTGACACATAACCAGATCACTATTAAACTATAACTTTTTCTATCTTGTTGACTCCTAGGAACTCACCTTAATATCACAATATAAAACATCGGAACACTTAAATTTTTCCACTATTTAAAAAATTCAGACTTTAAAATTTCCAGGTCTCTCAAAGTATCAAATGTCTCTTAATGGTGGATTCTCATACAAATAAAGAATTTAAAAAACTTGAAAAAGCATGAAATTGCTACAATCAGATAAAGCTAAAACTCAACTGATTGGAGTGAATAAATCATTGTCTGATGTTTGGAACTCACTCATGATTTTCTGGACACCAAAGGGCTTTGACATTTCTACTTCTACAGGTTTGCCATCCACAGCACACACAGATTCTCTTGTAGTCTTAAGCTGATTCCTCTGTCCTTGGTGGTTGTCC
>NW_024429241.1:109169-206249 GCF_017639785.1 Mesocricetus auratus | reverse complement strand
AGAAGTGGATAACAGAACCCAGGCAGGAATCCCACAACAGGTGATTGTGTCAGGGATTTGTGTGAGGTTGACTAAATCAGAGACAAACAATTGCATGTCACCTGCAGTACTTTTCTGGAATGCGGCACTTTGCACAATCATGAGAGGGAATCTGTTTTAAGACACAACCACAATCATGACACAGTCAGTACCACTATGCACTATGAGATTCCGTGTTGTGAAGCCAATGAGATCAAACCGGACACTTCCTGTGCTGTTAGGTCTGTGCAGTGAAAGAACATAAGTCTATTCCTTTTTTAATTGCTGTATTGTTTGATTTTTGTTATTGTCTATTATAAAATACATTAATTACAAAACAATAAATATGAGTAAAATGAAGACACAGGTACTACATCTTTCCTCTATCTTTTCTGTTGAAACTTAGAGCAGTTAGAGGACAGAAAACAAGAGAGATGATCCAACTTGTAGGTCACAAGAGATCCAAAGATTACTGTAAAGCCAGATTAACCAAAATAGCAGATTTCAGGTTCCCTGAGAGACCTGGGCTCAAGGGAATAAGGGAAAGAGGAGCACAGCATCATAGGTCATTATCTGGCCTGGAAAAACACACACACACATTGCACGCATCTACACATGCATGCAAACATCACACCAAGACTACATAAACAATAATGGAGCAGAAAGAAATGAGGAGGTCATCATGCTTAATGAACAACTGAATTTAGCCTATGCACATCAGGTGTTTCAGTGAGACCCACAGCACTGCCATCCATCCCTAGGGGAGCAGTAATTCCCGGGGGAGCACATAGCTTCGGCAAACTATTGTGAAATGATTGGAGACAGTGTTCTCTTGAAGCCTCAAATCTGTCACCCCAACATTCAGCCAGTCAAATTTTCCCACCTTTATGGTCATCCAGTTAGCTCCAGACTGGAAGCTCCAGGAAGTGAGAAATATCCAGCACCACCCACAGAAAACAGGGTGGAAAAGATGGTACTCTGACATTTGTCAGTGTGAACCAAGGGTTGATCAAAGGGAAGAGAACACATTTGGATGTAGGAAAAAGAAGTAGATCACACCCCAAAGTAGACAGTGAGAACCATTCATTTGACATTAACACTAGGATCCAGTTCTTCCAAACTGCTTCCTACCTGTGATCTTAGGTAACAACTGCAAAGCAAATGAGGCACAGGCCCTGACCTCATCCATGAAGTCCCAGGGTTTTTCCCTACCTAGCTCCCTGCATAGAGACCCTGCTTATACAATGACAAGTGATATGTGACTGACTGTACTAAGAGTTCCATCAGAGCAGGAGAATTTCCTTGCCAATCAATTTCTTGCAAGAGTATATCTCTCCAGAGAGACTTGTGAATGATCACAGAAATGAACAATTGCATGGTATTTGGTAGATGTCAAAATGAGTAGGTGCATTGATTCATGAGAGACTCTTTTATGGTTGGACAGATGTGCTGTGTGCCCCACTGACTCAGCCTACCTGATGCTGCTCAGCACAGGGGTCACAGATCTTCTCCTGCACCTCCTTAAGGAGCTTCTTCACCTCCTCACAGGTCTCTTGCAGTGCAATCTGCTCCTCCGACAGCTTTTCATTCTCCTGTTTCAACGCATTGACATTGTTTTTCAACTGAGTCAAATCTGGTAGGCCAATTCTGTGGAGGAAACTGAACCAACATCCAAAAAATGGTAAGTCCCAAATAGGCTCCATTTGCCATCCCAAACTCCAAGTATCACCACCCCTTAAAAGTCCCAGGTTCCGAGATAAAACTGACAGTAGTAAAGCCAGCATCACTTGGGAGAAGGTCAAATCAAGAAAACAACCAAATTCCAGAAAATTTAAAGTACTTCTGAAAACCCTGGCACCAAGAGCTTTACTGCATCCCTGAGAACAGCATGAAGCCCACATCTTTGTTTACCTGTTCATAGTATTCGGAAAGCATACCAGATAGAGGGCTAATTCTCTCTTGGGGAGGGCAAAAATCCCAACCAGAATAAATTCTGTCTGTCGGTTACATGGTATCAACACTGTGAATCCCCTGTCAGAGCCTGAGAGTCCCTGGGCATCCTGACACCCCCTTCATGGTGTAAAACATATTTTATGTAGAGGCTCCTATGTAGGACATTTCTGGGAGGGACTCATTGTCTTTTCACACTTAGTAAAAACAGTCCAAGAGGTACAGGTCCAAGGGCAACAAGGCGACAGATGCTATGAGGCAGACAGGCTAGAACCAGAGCCTCCACTTTGAGTCAAAGACAGAGAGAGCAGAATCAGCCATTCATAAACTTAATCTGGCTCTTACCTGTAGCATTTGTTGTTCTCCTCAATCAGCTGCTTGCACTTGTTCAAGTTATCACTGATCTCCAAGGGAAATCTCTGAAGGTCACACATTACCTGCTTATGCACCTTTTTCATCATCTCAAAAGATTTCAGCCTGGGATAGGGCATGGCCCCAGGAGAAAAGAATCCCATGAACCTCATGGATCATATGAAATCAGGCTGTCCTGGACTACCTCAGCCTTGTGGACTCCACAGACTGGCACTGATTCACTGGGGCCTCCTAGTGCTTAATATATTTTCTGTCCTCTCCCCAGGCTAGAAGAGGCATGGTGTCTGAAGGGAGTTAGAAGGCGCATATGGGCACCCTTTGTGTGCTTGTTCTATAGATTATCTCTCTACGATGTTCCCTGGAATCTCTACCACATATCTTTGCTCAACAGAAACATCTGATGACATTTCTCCTGTCTTTAGAAGAGGGATTCTCATTCCTGTGTGCCTATTGCTACACAGAGGAACAGAGCACACTATCAGTATTTCCAGGAAGGAGTCCCAAATTCAGGGTAGTTTTATAAACTCTACAGGGGATTGCAATGTTCCACCAATGTGAGCACAGTGGCCAAGAGATATGCGGATCAAAGTGGCCACAACACATGCATTCCATGGAAACTGTGAGAATGGCAAAACCTTAGATCATGCAGAAAACACACACTTACACACACACATACAAACGTACACACACACACACACACACACACACACACACGCACAGGCCTTCTACTCTGCTCCCACATACAATCAGGATGTCCATGAAATGCAGGGTGGTGTCACTTTCTTATAATATAAAGAAGAAACCAGAGTGTAGCAGTGATGAGCTTCAGGCCTTCCAGCCACAAACTGAGATTTATGAATGTTACCAGCCCCATCCTGGTGCTGCCAGGAGCTTTTAGCACTCAATCGCCTTCTGGTCAAGCAGAAAGGCTCACCTAGTGTGTCCCTCAAGCCAGCACCAGTCAAGGCCTCTTTCAATGAATGTCAACATTGCTGTCCTGATCCCCAGACTGGATTCAAGTCACAGGTTCTGCTTTTCATTTGGAGGAACCAGAGGATCCTGTGCCCACATCTTGTGACTACCCAGGTTCCAAGTTCTGCCTCTCATGTGCACAGGAAAATTAGTTTATGCACCAGGCCACCCTGAATCGTTAGCCTCTTGAACTCAGGAAATCTTGACTTGACACTGTGGGGTCAGAGAACTGAGAGTAATGACTACCTGTTATAAAAATCTATCTTGGTATAGCTTTCCAGGATTGCACTCAGCTCAATTTGCTCATTTTTTATACTCTGTAGCTTAATGGTAAGTTCCTCCAGCTTCTCCATCTGCTTGTCCTGCTTTGTGAAAGTAGAGAGTTGGGATGGTGCCTCCTCAGTAGTCCCTGCAGGCAGATAAATACAAGTGAACTGGAATACTTGAATGGCATAGGGCCAGGAGTGTCTATGCTGAGTACCAAGAAGAAGCCCAAAGAAGAGTAAATGCTAGGGACCCAGTGAACTCCAAAGAGGACAGGGCAGCTATGCTCACACTGGTGTCCATGAGGTAAGTCTCTCACTTCAAACACCATGACTAGTCATGTGCCTCATTCAGAGACTTAGTCCCCTGTTCCTGGAAGACAAAAAGCTAGTCCAGCTGTGTAGATTTGAAGAGAGTGTCATCTCTTTTCTAATATGATGCAGGTAAGTGCTGTTGTCCCTAGAGCTAGCAGCATCAAGGTCTCATCAATTTGTACAGAACAAACTCACCTGAGGTATTGGTGCATGGCCAGGGGAGTTTCCCTCCCTTTTTATTAGCATCAATTCCCATGTAAACTGAAGGAATTCAATAGGATGATCACCACAGCCTGAGAGAGATGGCTTATTAGTCGCCCCTTTTCTTCTGCTGGCCTTCTTTCTCACTCAAAAGTAGAGTGGGGATCTCCCAGAAAAGCAGCTACAGGTTTGACAGTTCATGTCTCTATCACAATAACTATCAGAAATATTTACTGAGGGCCTGCTCTGAGGAAAACCAGATAAAAGCAGGTTAAGCCCATTCCTTCCAAGATGCTAAGCCCCACAACTGTAAGGCCTAGCTCAAGCTCCACCTGCTCCAGGAAGCTACCCATCTCCTGACCAGGACTCACTATACTTTTCCCAGAACCATTTATTTCTTCATGTTTTACACTGAGACCAAAGGTCAACTTCCTTCTGCCTCTCTGGACTTCCCATGTTCTCAATTATCTCCGCTAAGGCTTGCAAACATGTCTAAGGACACTTTAAGCATATCCCACAGTCACTTGGTGTTCCCTGAATACTGATGATATCACAGGGAACACCAAGTGCTCTCCAAAATAAAATAGAATTGTCCAGAGAAAGGACAGATAGTGTCACCAGAACTCCTCACTTACCTAATAACTAGATTCTGCAATTCACTGGAAGTAATACTGCCCTACCCAGGAACTTCCATAGATACATAATGTAAGACCTTCACTATGTCCTCATTATAAAACCAGAGGCCTCTCTCTGTGCTTCGTAAGAATATATTGACAACTTCATATGCAAGTTGAAGACTCACTTCCAAAAACATCCCATGATATGTTTCAGCCCCTTGTAGAGATCTCTAATCAATAACAAGAGAAATAAATATTTCTAGGTAAATAATTTGGGAATGTGGACAGGAGATTTCAGTCCCCTAAAGATGACAAGCACAATGCAGAGAATCCACATGGCTGGTACAATATATTGTTGTGGCGGGGACTGTAGTTGTACTGTGAGAACAAGATAAATTCCATAATTGATGACAATTACCCCCAAAGTTAAGCAGAACACATTCCAACTCTCATAAGTTATCAAATATGTGACCAACTTGTGACAGGTCATACTAGAGACACTAATCACTGGGGCTCCCAGGTGAGCCCAAAACACAAGAGCTAAAACTCCCATGGAGATTGATGTCCATTCCTGCACTCAAATTTGAGGAAAGGTGATTGGCTATTGATAGTCCATAGAGAGATATGCAAAGGCATTTTCAGAACATTGAATTTGTCGTAGTCATGGGGATCATATAGAGTGTGTCACTGCCATAGTTATTTACCTAGAGATTCTAAGCTTCACAAAAGACAAATATCTTGATCAGGAATCACCTGGTACAATGTCCATGTCCTCAGGAATTGGGACACAGCCAGCTTAAATTACAATATTCACTGTAGCATGAGGAGGTTAGGATAAATGCACAAAAGGAGAGTCCTTTGTGCTAGACCTTTTGCAGAGCCCAACTTTACACTTTTGAATTTCCTGGCAGTGCTGAAGTGAAGGGTTAGCACCATGCTCTGCCTGGATAGAAAAGTCTCCAGAGGTCAGGAAAGGGCTTGCAACATGTGCTTGATGAACCACAAAGCAAATGAGTAATGTTGGGTAAAATAAATCCATTCCTATATTATATCACATTGACAACCATGTTAGACAAGGTTAGGTATCTCAGTAATACCCAATTCTAGAAGTTAATTGACAGCACCTTCCCTACACACTACCTCAACTCAGGCCAATCTGACACAATGAAGGATGCTCAGGAAGTGACTGATAGATGACACTGTACCCTAGCAGGTTCTGAAAGACCGGAATTGTGTCTTTACCTCTGTGTATGCCAGTTATTTCAATAGGGATGGAGTGTCTCAACAGTTACCTGCTTTCTTCTGTATCCCTGTACCAGGTGACCCAGGGGACAGACTCCTAAATCTTATTCACAGCCACAGAGAATGTACCTTGGGTTTAGAGCCTTCAGTCATGTGCTTTAAGAAGCCTGGAGCTAATTGCTACGGTCACATTCCCTCAGGTAGAATAGGGATGACCTCATAAATTACTTGATGCTTCAGACTCTCATGTTAATGGAGAAGCTACACAGTGGCGGAACATAGTCCCCTGACTCAGAACCCATCCTTACAATTAGCCCAGGAAACCCAGAGCTTGAAGTAAGAGGCAGTCTCTTACCTTGTTCATGGGCTCTAATAGTTCTCAGCTGAACTGGAGACCTTTGTGCCACCATACCTGGAAAGATGGAAACCTTAGGGGTCACTGGAAGACAGCTGCACTTTGTAGCTGAGCCCTGCTAGTGGCAGTGATGTAAAGCATAACAAGCTCAACCTTTGCCAAGGCTCACTTCTTTCCCTTTAATCATTGCCTGTCAACCTATCGGGCTCCAGTGTAGGCAAAGTACAGCGAAGGTATTGAAATCTCATTGACTCCCCTGTGCCTCATTCTCCCCTCACCATGAAAACAGAGGATTCCCAGCACTAACACTAGAGTCTTGTCAATTCCTGACTCTGTCTAAACAATTTTCATGAATCCTTGATGTGGGTGAATCCTTTAGGAAACCAGAGAAGCAGGATAGGTCTGTTGCTCCCCAGAAGCTCCCAGTTCCTGAGCCTTATCCCTGGAAGGCTCAAGGCCGTCACACACAGAGTGCCCACAGTCCCTTCCTTGAACTCACGGTGTCTTCTCCAGAACCATGTTTTCCAGTGAGACCTAGGGCCTGCTTCCTTCTTCCTCACTCGGGTCTCTCCATGTTGTCCATTCCTCCTCCCAAATATACTTCGCAGTCTTGAAAACATTTCTATAAGTGACCTTACAGTCAATGAACAACTGTCCTAAGGGCAGCCAGTGTTGCTACAACACAAGTGACATCATGGGATTCCAAGAGATCTCCAGGACACAATAGAATTTCCAGATGGGACTGCTGATGTCACAGGGCACAGCCTTTCACTCCTTGCTCATTCATTCTCCCTGAAGAGACCACAGCTGGGGTTTCCTTTCCAGGAGTCTCTCCTGTGACCCAGGGGTGGCCTTTCAGCACCTCTTTCTTCAAAAGTTAGAGATTTCTCTTTTCTTTTTCAGAGTGTTTTCAGTACTTCAGCCATGCAGAGTTGAACCCTAATTTTGTAAGCACTGCCCAAGAATAGTCCTTAATACCCATACACAGAAATATGAGAGAAAATGCATGCCAAGAAATTCGGTGAGGAAATGGAGGAGGAGAAAGCAACTGAAGAAGTCTAAGTTTAAGGAAAGTTGGCAAATGGACATTTGTAAGTGAGCTGAGTCAATTATGAGACACTCACTACTCTAGACTCTCCCTACAAGCCTGATAGGTTAGTCAGGGATGTCTAGATTTACAAAAGTTATAAAATGAATTTCTCTTTAGAAAGGGGATTTGTTTTTTAAACTTTTTTATTACTTTAATTTTAAATAGCTTGCTTCACATGTCAAACCCAGTTCCCTCTCCCGCCCATCATCCCACACTCCCCCACCATCCCTTCTCTCCTTAGCTGTTCTTTGTCCAGAGAGTAGCCATAATGAGCAACACTATAGGTGATGCATATCAAAGGGATACAAATGGAAAAATATATCAAATTATTATCAAGTGATGTTATAGTACATATAAGATATCCCAAATATTCTACCAGATATTTCCTTCAAATTATCAATGAGTTCAACAACATGGAGGATAGGAAATCTGCTTACAACCATCAGGAGCCTCTGTATGCAGCACCAACAAAAACGCTGAGAAAGATCATCCACAAATGCCCATTGCCCAAAGTATACAGAAACCAATCATGTAGAAAGACTCCATAACTGTGAGTTGCACTGGTTTGTTGATGAATAAATCTTCAGTAGGTATTTCAGGGCCAGGAGTTTCCTAAGTGCTTCAAAATTTTTGCCAAGTGTTGTCAAAAGAAAGAACTTTCATGCATGATATGGGAGGGACGGGTTTAGTTTCTAGAGCAATTTAGGCCCCATTTTTGGCAACAGTTGTGGCTGATCTCTGAGGGGTGTGGCTGAGAAAGAGTTAGAGGAGTATAAACAGAAGGGAATGCAAAAGAAAACTTCATGAGATGTCAACTTCTTGTTCCCAGAAGACACCTTGAGTTGAACTGGTGGCAAGGCAAGGGGTCGGGTACCTGAACAGGACTCACAGTGGAGAGGAGACACATAAGCCTAATAAAGCTCCATAGCCAAAGACCAATTAGCTGATTAGCCTTGAGTACCGGCCCATTCCAGTGAATAAAGCTTATGCTTTTGCTTTTACCACAGCTCTATCTTGTCTTTCTAGGATGTTGTCTTCTCTGTTTGTCTCAGGAATGGAACATAATGCTCCCTAGGTGATCACTGGCTTCCCTGCCATGGATGTTTGTTACTGGTGTATGGAGAATTGCAAGCACTTTTATTATCACCTTGCTGAAGAAAGAGCTGATCGAATAAAATCTATGCTGAGGATCCATCTTAGCCCCAAAATAATGGCTATCATAAAGAAAACAAAAGGCAGTGATGTTTGTAGACATGGTGAGAAGTGAACTCTTGGAGGTAGTTGATCAGAATATAAATTTGTGAAACCATTACATAAATCAGTATAGAGTTTCATTGCTGATAATCCCCTAAAAATACAAATTCCACATAACCCACATAACCCAGCCTTACCACACCTAGCTGTGCATCTTAAGGAATCAAACTCAATTCACAATAAGGATATGTGTACATCATGCTGTTTTGGTACAGTTCACATTAACCAAATATGGAATTATCTCAGCTGTCCACAAATGATTGAAAAAGATGGAAATGGGAAGTGAATTGTGTATTAAAATGTTACAATAAGCACAGTATTTTTTATAGTTAGTACAAGTAATAAAAAAGTGCCTGGAGAGATGGCTCAATCACCAGCATGAAGAACTGTGTCTGGATACCCAGAACACAATACTATCCAGAACTGTACCCACTTGTATAGCCCTAGCACTGTTGAGGACCTGACCAGTGCAGACCGTGGAGTCCAATGATAAGCCAGACTATAATGCTGAGCTCTAGGTTCAGAGAGACCCAGCGGCTGTGTTTCTGTCTGTGTACGAGAGAGGGTGGGCATGGGAAGAAGTAGTAGCGTTTTTTTATGCAGCAGGGACATTCAGGACAGTTGTTTTCTAATTGGGGGATCAGGGTTGTTTTTAAAGTGCCTTAAATAATAAAACAAGGTGAAGAGTAATCAAAGAAAACAACTGATGTTGACCTCTAACCTATCCACAAGTACACATGTAAACACTGAGGAGTTCACATACCCCTGCACACAAACACCAACACAAACACAGCATAACATGTACAAAAAGAAATGAATGAATAAATAGACAGATACATGAATAAAACATAGCTAGGCTGTGAGCTAGAGCCATGTTTGTTAAGACACATTTAAAGCTATTTTATTTTAAACAGATCTTTTTAATTACAGAAAACTTAATATTGATGATGAAGGAACAGTGGAGGGCTGTATGAGCTGACACAGAAAATAGATAAAGAACATAAACCATTATTTGATTGTTACAGAAAAGTGACTAGTGAAATAACTTTTATTTGCTGAAAATAAGTTGCCATTTTCTGAAAAATGTTTGCATAAACATACTCATACATAAATGTGAACAAATCCTTAAACTTTTATCTGACTATACTGTTGCTTGTTTTAATAGTTTACCTAAGAAGAGTCTTTGATTAAGTTATTTCTTTGGAACTAATGTGAATCCACGCGATGGTAGTATCTTCATAGAGATCCAGATGCCTGCTTCTCCCATGGTCTTTTGCATCTGTGTCTGGGGGTGGTTAGTGAGAGAAGGAGGAGGGCTTTGAATGTGGCAGTGAAAACTAGGACCTTCTTTTTAATTGGATAAATAGTTTGGGCTTTTTCACATTTATCCAGTTTACAGCAGAAGAATTTGAACTCCCTAATTCCAGTCCTTTTGTTATGATTGAATTGAGAATATTCAGTGAAAACAATAATGCATCCCTTAAGTGTTTTGATAGTGGTGCTCTGGCTTCAAGTGAGGGGTGAGTTTGACCATTTCTATGGGAACATGAAAATACATTAAGTGAGGGTGTTGCATTCACATGTTATCGGATGAAGGGGAGAAATACCAATGTTCTCATGCTGCAACAAAAGCAGCTGGGAGGCCCATGGAAAAGCGCTTCTGGGCTGTTAGCATCCATATGCATCCAGTCCTGTGTGTCTGACCTCTGTCTTTCTGCACAGGCGTGAGCAGTCAGCAAAAGGTGCAGCAGAACTCAGAATCCTTCAGTGTCCTGAGGGTGCCATGGCCTCTCTCACGAGCACTTTCAGCGATCATAATAATGATTACTTCTGGTGGTACAGACAATATCCTGGGAAAAGCCCCAAGGCTCTGATGACCATCATCTTCAATGGTGAAAAGGAAGAAGGAAGATTTACAATTCACCTCAATAAAGCCAGCCTGCATATATCCCTGTACATCAGAGACTCGCAGCCCAGTGACTCAGCTGTCTAACTGTGTGCAGTGAGCACACAGTGTTCTCCAGGCACCTCCAGGCACCTAACCCCACTGGGACCCAGGAAGGTCTTAGATAGAGCACATACCACAGTCTGTTGAAACTCTGTTTCTTTTCTATGTTAAATGGGAAATAAGAGCAAGAGTAGAGAGGGTTTGATTGATTAGGAAAGTAATTGACATTTGGAAAATGGCCAGTCCTAAAGAGAAAGGCACACAATTGGTTTAGATGGAATATTTTCCACTCTTCTCTCACATTGAAGTTTGTACAACAATGTACACACACTTTATGTGCCAATCTGGGTGAGATGGACTAAATGCACATGACTATGAGAATCTCCATATGCCATGACATAAAGACCACCGTCACCTCTACAGCCCTCTGACTTGCTTGCTTTTTAAAATCTTTCAATTAAAAGAGTATTTGTTTTCTAATTTTGAAAAACATGTTTATCAACTAGCTGCTTTCTCTAGAACAATTTCATACATATTTACTTTTGGTTGACCCTTCCCCGTGTTAATCCCCTCTGCCATCTCCTTATTTCCTTTTCTTAAGGAAACCACTTTTCTCCCAGAATCCCCCTTCCACTTCCAGGTCATGTGCTTTCTTCCCTTCCACACATCCTCCTAATGCTGCCTTTCCCTCTTGTGGGCAGCTGTCTAACTTCCTGACATCTACACACACTTGTAGTTCATATCACATACAGATAAAATTCACAAGTTAAAGATTTGCATGTGTTTGTCTCTGAGGCTGGGATAACTCTCTAAAGTATTTTCCAACTTCATTTTAATGCAAATTCTATCATTTCATTTTTCTTTATTGATGAATAATCTTCATATATGTTTATATATTGTTGACTTTCAAAATGGCACGTGCAGAACTTTTCTTTTGGACATGGATTCTGAGGACCTGAAATAATTGGGCAGACTGCAGTCTAATGATATAGACAAACTTATATAAGTTTGAGTGTACTTTTATACACAGATGTAACAAAGAAACCAATGATCCAAAGAAGGTTGTTTGTGTTGAGCAAAATATGATCAATAAAACATGTAAATAAATGCCAATAAGCATATATTAAATGGCAACAGCCCTTTCCTAGAACTTTCTGTGGATAGACCAATTTAAACACAATTTCCTGGCACATACTATATATTATATGTAGTACATATTGAAAGCAAAGCAGAAGGTCTATCCATATTGAGGGTACACGGGAGAGTGTGTTCTATAGCTATGATCTGACGTCTCTATTATAGGTAGAAGACCTAAGTATGTCTTATAAATTGAATAAAATGTTTCACATAGGAGGCAGGAAATCCTGTCCAAAAACAGTCCAGTGAACAAAATGCACCTGTGGTTAAAAGGTCCTCTGCCTTTCGCCTGCAGCCTCTCACAGTTCCCCTCGGCACTGTTCACCATGCATCATTCGAGTGTTACAAATATATAATATAAAATCTCCACCAAAATCTCATCATTCATTCTTTTATTAATGAATATCAAGGCTGACTTAGTTTCCTAGACATTTTGCAATAAACATGGTTGAACAATTGTTTTTGAGGCAGGATGCAGAGTGCCTCAGATATGTATCCAGGAATTACATAGCTGGACCCTACAACGCTTCCTCTTTTACATTTCTGAGAATGTTTCATACTGATTTCCACAGTTGTTACACCAGTTTGTGCTTCACACAGGGTGAATGAAGTCTCCCTATTTCTCAACATCTTCACCAGCATTTGCTGTAATTTCATTACTTAATGATGGATATTTTTAATGGGAGAAATGAAGTATCAAATTAGTTTAACTTCCATTTCACTGAGGAATACGAATGTTCAGTGTTTTACTTACTGGCCATTTGTATCTCTTCTATAGCTCTATAGTTCTATAGCTCATTTCTGGTTGATTTGTTGTTTAATGGTTCAATCTTCTGTCAGATATAAAGCTGACAAGATTTTCTCTCATTTGTACATTGTCTTTTTGCTCAGTTAACTGTCTCGTTTGTTGCCTTCCTCTATTTTCATCAATTTATTTTTGAGACAGGATTATATTTTGGAGGCTTGGCTGGCCTAAAATTCATTATCTTCCTGTTTTACCATCCCAAGTTCTGGGATAACAGGCTTGTGCCAACAGAAGTATCTCCATTTATCACTTATTAAGTTGAGTGCTGCAAAGTCCCCTGATTTAGCATATTTACCCTGGTGCTCACTGAAACTTCCCCCAAGTTCACTCAATGGTTCTGATTTTATCATGCATCAGTACAGAGAAATATTTTCATACATTAAGAGATCTCCCTTAGATTATGTAATAACTTCTTTTTTCTTAATCTCTCAAGATACTTGATGTTATATCTGGAACACACAGACAAAACAGAACTACAAATGGGAGAAAGGAGTCATCAAATGTATATTGAGAAAGTCATTCGTTAGAAACTGTTTTAGTTATTGCTCTCACTGCATTGCTCTGCTGAGCTTCAACCATACTCCAAGATTAGATACCTGTGAGGGCTAAAAGAAGTATCAGTGTTCAGAGTGTGAGAACTGGCTGAAACAGTAAGAGAATAATACCATGTATGTCTTTTGAGTCTAAGATACACCAATCGGGTATATATTATTCTTGTTCCATCCATATTCCTAAAATCTCATGGTTTCAATTATTAAAAGGATGAATAATACTCCAATGTATAAATGTGCCACATTTGCTTTATCTATTCTGTGTTGCTTCCAGTTTCTGACTCTTTTGAATACAGCAGCAAAGAACACGGTTGAGCAAGTGTCTCTATAGTAAGATGGAATATTCTTCTGCTATGTAGCCAAGAGTGGTATAGCTGGTTCTTAGTAAGATTGATTCCTATCTTCCTGAGGAATTGGCGTACTGATTCCATGGCTCTCTTATTAGGAGGATGTATTATCTGTCTCCATCAGTTATGTTTCCATTTCGTGCATAGCTCTCTCCATGTTCTTGCTTTGGATGTGGATTCCGAGTATCTGGTCCATTTTAACAGTAGCTCCCCTGATGCTGAGGGTCATGTCAATCCAGAGACACAGATAGTAACTGAGCTTTCTCCATGCCTTGATTGTCAAAATTCCAAGTTTATAGTAAAAAAAACTAAGCTTATTGTCGCAAGAGAGGACTGAGTTTAGACAACAAACATAAAGGCCAAAAGACTGTAATGACAGGCTTCATACCATGAAAGGAAAAAAAACATCTATTAACCAAGATTACTGTATCTAGAAAATAATCCTTGAAAACTGAAGATATAAAGATGTATCCCAAATGTACTAAAAACTGTCTATGATATCCACATCAGCATTACAGGAACTTTTAAAGGAATACTGCACACAGATGAGGGTGCTAGAATAATGAGATCCATGGAAATAACAGACACATCACCTAACAATAAACCGTTATCTCAGTGAAATAATGAGCTCCTGATATGGGCAAAGGATGTAGAACAAAAGTAACGGAAATAACCACAGAAGAAAAGAATGAGGAGTGGGAGCCACCCTATCATCCTGCAGCTGCACAGTGGGTAGTTGTGCTAAAACCTATATTGCCCTGGGAACCCTTGGTTGTATCATGGCAAACCCAGGGAAAGAGACTTCAGAAGTGATCTAGACCTTCATTGATGCAAATAACACCATCCCCAACCAGATGTTGGGGCTCTCCTTCCTCACATTCCCTGGGTTTGAAATCAGAGAGATTCACGGGAGGACTGTGGAGGTGAGATGTTTCGGGGAGAGAAGAAAAAGGAGGTGGGGAGGGAGAAGTTTGAACTTCCTTCAAAATTTTTCAGGGCAGATTCTCAGAAACCAACCAACTGGTGGTCAGGCCCTGAGATGCATCTCCTGTGACCTGTTCTTCAGTGGGAGGAATGGACAGACTCTTGGGATTGTCGATCATGACACTAGGACCGCAACTGACAAGTGAGTTTGGGTTTCTGGTGAGGGTTACAGGTAGAACAAAGTTCATAGTCCACATACATGTGGTATGAAGTCTTCTTATAAATCTGGAGATGCAGTTTGAAAACGTAACCACTCAGTCCTGTTCTCTGGCCTGTGTTTTTTTCATAGGGGTGAACAGCCTGCAAGAAGAAGAGAATCCTTGGGCCTTGAGCATCCAGGAGGGTGAAAATGTCACTGTGAACTGCAGTTATAAAACAGCCATAGCTGCCCTACAGTGGTACAGACAGGACTCGGGCAGAGGTCCTGCCATGCTAATCTTAATATGCTCAAATGAGAAAGAGAAACAGAGTGGAATACTAAGAGTGACCCTGAACACCTCCAGCCAGAGCAGCTCCCTGTCCATCACTGCTGCCCAGCCTGAAGACACTGGAGCCTACTTCTTTACTACAGATGCACAGTGTGCAGCCAGCACCTGCAGCCCTGACACAAACCCTCAGAACCTAGAACCCAATAGAGGGTGGAATGGTGCTTATGTCATTTCATGACAAGAGTCCACTGGAAATGGAAGAGATTTGTTTCAAATTTGGGATTTTTGACTTTATTTTCCTAACCAGTCTTGTAAGGAAAAGATACAGGAATCTGATCCCTGTTACTCTGACATCCCACGAAGGAGGCAGTACTGACCTATACTGTAGTAAAACAGATATATACTGGTTTAGCCAAGATCTTGGGGAAAAGCCAGGATGAATTACTTTTCAACTTATTTCATCTTATACCTTTTTCTGTGGATGAAAACAGAAAGTCTTAAATTAACAGTACCAAAGAAGGCAAGCTCTCCACACAGCATGACTTCAAAGTTTGAAGACCTCTGTGCACTCCCAGGCATCTATATCCAAGACCTATGCTTTAGAAGAAGCACAAATGTCTCCTTGTCATTTGTTTTCCACAAACCAGTAATTACCCCATATTAAGAACCCCCTTCCTAGCAGTGTCATAGACAATAAACCTGTGATTTATCCAGAAGACAGAGATGCCCATCAATCTCATTCTTTGCTCCAGACAGTTGCCTGTACATGGGCATAGATCTACAGATCTTCCCTTTCGTGACCCTCAAAGGTACATCTGGAGTAGGGAGCAGCAGGATTCTAGTTTTGGGTGTCATGGAAAGAGACTGCACAGGTTCACACACTTTTCTGAAATATCATTATCTTTATAATAGTCTAGCCATGAGATGAGTGAAATCTTAACTTTTTTCAAACATAGCCCTTTTTTAGACCAAGATGGTCTCTGGTTTCATCTCTGTCATCTTCAAATTATATGAAACAATTCTGTGCCGATAGTACCTTTAGTTTCTCATTTCAATTGACCTTAATTAACATCAGTTCAAAAAACATGGTAAGACCAGTGTCCTTCAGTTTAACAATGCCTAGGGATGCTCTCAGAGCACATCTGTTCTTCAAATTTTGGCACTTTCATTTCTTCCTTCTAAAACTTATATTTTATTAAACAGCACATATGTTTATAAAACAAAGTAGTGCTATGCTATTGGCCACATGCTACACACTATTTATCCAGCCCCCACTCCTGGGAGTAAACTTATATTTTCAGGATGTTAATGGCTCTGAACATGGAAACAAAATATCGTATACAAAGAGAAGAGAGTTTCTTAGGTGTAAAGAATAAAATCCTGAGCAACAGCTACACTCCACACTATTCAGCTCTGGAGGGCGAGACTTAACCAAATGCAGGCCTGGCTTTCTAGCTACAGTTCCTGGAGAGGACTCCATAAACACTTCTGTGCCAACCAGGAGTGGCACTGGGAAGCTGGGTCATGGTATGGAATATAGGGAATTAATGACAACCTATATTAAGGGCAGTTTGCGGGCTTGTATGGAAACCTTCCATGGTAGGATTTTCTTAAAATACATACACATATTAAAGAAATATGAGTGGAGTCACCAAATAATGGAAGAGACAATGCCCCAACTAGATACCTTTCACCACTGTGTGGAACTTCCATTTCCAGGAATGGGTTAAATCTTATCAAACCCCAAACAGTTCAGGCTATTGGCAAGACTATTGGTTGTTGTCCACAACCTGATGGCAAGGCAATATTGCTGAAGACAACACATACAACTCTTACTGAATATGAAATAGATGAGTGGGTGCCTTCACTCCTACTGATTAGAGTTCATGATACTAGAAAGTATTTTTCATGACAACAGAGGAGAAATGCAATCATTAATTCTTCTATATTCTTTACCCTTGACAAGGTTCAACCTTTGCTTAAACACTCCTAGCTGGGAATTGATAAGGACTGCTTGCTGTGCCTGAACTGGTGATCCCATTACTACATAGGGTTAGGAACCAGCCACACCATCAGCCCTCCATCAAATAAAACTATTTGTAAATGGGAAAAGCCTAAATTACAACTGGGGGACCTACTGGGAGCTGGAACCTGCCTAGTGCCCTGGACCTATGACCTAGAAGACTCACTTTATTCTGATGTTTGCTCTTCCACTATCCAGGTCAGTTATCACCAGCATGAACCCTTTATGGACCCTGAAACATTTGGTGGGCATGCCCAAATTGTTTAACTAAATGTGCCTCCTTCAAGGCATTACAATAAGTCCCTCCAATGTGTACTCTTACACATGCTGCCCAACATGTAGCTATATTATGGAGAAGAAGAAAGAGCACTCTTTAAGATGAACCCCAGGCTTCAGGGCTCAAGAAGTGAAGTCCATCTTTCTCCATTCCACTTCTGGTTGGAGCCAATATTGCACAGGCAACAGCCATAGGTCAGTGGTCAAATTTTAGAGAATTAAGACAGCAAGTGAATCTGGTATTCATTAGGATTTCTGTCTCTGTAAACAGACACCATGACTATAGCAACTCTTTTTAAATGAAATATTTCATTGGGGCCAGTTTACAGTTCTGAGGTTTAGTCGCTATCGTCATGATGGGAAACATGGCAACATGCAAGCAGACATCATGCTGGAGACAACAGAAGGAGAGAGTGTACCACACTGGGAATAGCTTGAGCATAAAAAACTCAATGCCTACTTCTACAGTGACACATGTCCTCGAACAAAAACACACCTTCTGTGGGTGCCAATACCTATGGGTCAAGCATTCACACACAAGAGTCTATGGGGCGATATCTATTCCGTCCACTACAAGGACTTAAGGATTTTAGAAAACTGCATATCCAGATGAGAAAAAACAAGTAGACTCTTAAGTAGAATCAATTCTGGAGACCCAAGGAGGCTTAAGACTTCTCTTGATGAAACAAGTAGTATTATGTTCAACTTTAGTAGAGACCCATGATTTCTATTTCTGCCAATCAGGTATATTTAGAGGAAACCTCAAGTAAGGCAAGAAAGGATACATAGATCAGATAATTGGTATCAATCTCTGTTACCTGGTCCCTGGAGCTGACCACTTTACTGTCAGAATTAGCAATCCCATCGATTCTTATCTTGATCCGGCTAATGGTGGAATCCTGTATCTTCAACTGTATCACCAACCACACTAAACACAGTAAACACAGTTAAGGTAACGGTTCTTTTTTTTTTTTTTTGCTTTTACGAGACAGGGTTTCTCTGTATTGTTTTGGAGGCTGTAGTTTCAGCCTAGCCTCGAACTCATAGAGATCCACCTGTCTCTGCCTCCTGAGTGCTGGGATTAAGGGCGTGTGCCACTGCTGCCCGGCTAATCTAACAGTTCTTAAAACCAACTGTGTTCCTCCTAGGAAAGACTGTTAAATGATTTGAATCATGCCCATAGAACCAATGAGGAAAATGACAAGGTGACACATTGAATAGGTTTCTCCATCCTGTATTCTTACTGAGGCCAGATTTATTTTGGCTTATGTAGAGTTTGATCTCCTTGATGAGAAATCCTGTGGAAAGCTACCAACTCTCTTCTAGGAAGCCGAGGTCAAGATGCCCAGCTAGCTTATCTTAGCTACTGTTAAACTGTTTGCTTGCACAGAATTTGCTCCAGCTAACTGCATATCTTGGTAGCTCCTGGGTAATTTTCCACAGGGATTCTCATCAAGAGAGTCAAATTGTACTCAATATTAAAAATGGCCTCTGTGAGAATATAAAGTGGAAGAAACTTTGCCCCATCTTTCTCTGTCACACTCTGTAGCACTCTTAATTGTATAAAGAGACTGTGTCATGTAATAAATTTTATTTTAAGTGGGTCCTCAAATTATTCCATTGAATGCCATCAGTTGTTGTAATGTGATTCATTCTGTGGCTCCAGCTTCAACCCCAGTGGGTTTTCTTAAGTTCATGTCTACTGCTGTGTAAGCAGCTGGAAGAGCAGTGTGTGGTTAGCCACATGTCTCTAGCCTGCACAGACAAGCCTTGTGGTCTTGGAAACCAAGAACCTCCATTTTCTGTTTGGGTGGAAGTAAAAGAAAAACTAAAGCCAATCTTCCCCAGGGAAGATCACAACAGTCGGCTATCCAGTGCTATGAGCAGGGGCAAAGAGAAGTCACTGAACTGACCAATCCATGGGTGGGAAAAGGCTTGTTTTTTATAGATATGAGATAGACAGAACAGCCAGAGGCAAAGAAGGGCAAAGAAGCCCTGATTACTATGGGGCAGAGAGGAATGTGGCAGACTGGCCAGGGATAACTTAGGAGCAGAGAGAAGAGCAGCAAATGGGAAAACATCCTGGGTTATAAGAAAAACCTGTAGTAGCAGTGTAAGGGGAGGGAATCCTGTGAATGGGAATAACCTGGAAGGCTAGAGTAGACTTCGATATTACATGGCAATAGGGACCCAAGGAGCCTGGCGATTAGCACTAGTTTTGGTATGCACCATAGTTACTATCAACAGGGAGCCACATGCCACATCAGTCAGAGGAAGGGAAGTGGCTCTTACTGGCAGACAGAAACCCTTCTCACACTTCCTGAGGATAGAAGAAAGGATCTGCCAGCAATCCTTCTGAGCCGAAGCCAGGCTGTCAGCTTGAACTTAGTGGGTGGGCTTGGGGCTTTCCTTAAGTCCTAACAAATGCTAAATTATCAGCCCAGAAAATAAACATACAAGTAGCTTTATATAGACTGAGCGGATTATATTTAGGAATATATATGCATATGCATATATATATGTGCATGAACATATGTAAGATTACACATATACACAGGCTCATATGTGCACATATGTTTGCAATTAATAAAATGAGAAGTCATGAATTTGAAAATGATAGGGAGATGTATATGTTCGTGTTTGCAGAGAGGAAAGGGAAGAGAGAATATCTCAAAAATATGAAGAAAAGCAAAAAAATACAAACCACCTAAGGAGTATGTATATACCCTGGGAATCACTTAAAACATGGAAGCCAGAGACTGGTCACAGCAGACACATTTGTGTAGAGGGGTATGTGTCACATGCTTCCTCCCAGGTTGCTGTGTGTGCTTGTGGCCTTGTCCTTCTCTGCTATAGATGATTCCCCATACAGTAGGGAATATTAAGCAGGAAGCCTTTATCCTAGAATAGAGATATTCATATGGATCTAGCAGAAAATGATCTGGAGAAAAGAAGCAAACCATGACTTCGGTTGGATTTGTCTTTGGGTCCTTCTTATCCCAAATGTCACAATATGTTGTTTGCTGTCTTACAGAGTCAACTGGGTTCTTGTTTCTAATGGATCCACTGTGGTCCAGAAAAATGACTCAAGTCCATCCTTTGGCTCCAGACAGGCATGGGAAGCAGCCACCCTGGACTGTTCATAGGAGTCAAGGGAGACCACTTCCTACTTTTTATTGGGATAAGCAAGGTCCCAGTGGAGAGAAGATTTTCCTTAATTTGTCAGACTTCTGGTTGGGATGCAAAGAATATTTGACATTCTATTTCCAGAAATCAGCCAACTGTATCATCTTTACCCTCCCATTCAGCGAGAGTATTCAGCAAAGTATTTCTGTGCTCTTCTGGAACATAGGAGTGACAGGGTAAGCTGAACAAAATCCATGAGCTCCCTGTGAGTTGGCACCTGCTGCAGGGACCCACTCCGATGCTCACCTCCAGATGCAGACAAGTGGGTGATTATGTCTGCTGTAGCTGTTGTCTGGATCAGAAGACTTCTTCACAAGTAAAATATCCTTCCATCACTCTGGAAACAGAATTTAGAATAAACTTTCTTCAAATATTGTCTTGAGTATTTGACTCAAAAGACAGAACATAGAGAAGACATGTAAATAATCCTAAAGTTGAATAGCTCACACCATCATAATTTAAAGTATTCATTTCACTTTTGTTTAGAGCACAAATTTGAGCTTAGTGACAAACTTGAATGTAGTGACAAGAAATGAAAATCTCTTACTTGGCTCTTACCCCTTATGTTTCTTTTAGTCATAACCAGAGACAAAGAATTACGAGGGATACAGAAAAAAAGACTCTAGAAGGGTTAGATTTGTGTAGCCAAAGCACATGGGTGGAGTCTCTAAAGTTGTTGTCTCTGCATATAGATAAAGCATGATCTCCATGAAAGTCTGCTAAGCTAACATTCAGGAAGAAAGTTTGGATGATGTCAGTACACAGATGAACTATGACTTGGAAATTATGGCGATACAAAGAAGGATAATTATAAGGGTAAATTGAGTCTAAAGGTAGTTACCAAATACTTGGAGTATTAAGGAAAGAAAGTCTGCAGTTTTTTATTTATGATAAAGAATTTTTCTCCCATGTCCTCCTTTTGAGAATGTCGAAGAACAAACGTAAGGTGTCCAGGATTCGCTGGATTACCCTCCCAATTCCATCTTTTGTCTCAGTCCCTTTCTTTTTTTATTATCATTTTTTATTTTAATTTTAAATAGCTTGTTTTACATGTCAATCCCAGTTCCACAGTGGGGAAAGACAACCAATGTGAATGTATTAAAGCTTGTGACTTACATATGCTGGGTCAGAGTTTCCCAAGCCTCATTGTTTCTTCTTTGTCATCTTCTAAATAGATATTGGGACAAATTTAACTGATGATATCAAATAAGAGGAAGCATGTACAGAAATGTAGAAAAAATAAAAATAACAATTAAGGAATGTAGAGAAGGCCATTAAGGGGGGGGAGGGATGAATGGTCAAAGATTTGGAAAGAACAGCTGGAAAAGACATGAAAAACAACCCCTTTGAGGGGACACTGATTAAAAACCATAGTTTTTGATATGTTTATCATAAAAATGGTTGCTAGGACCCCTTGATTTAAGCTAAGTATTCAACATCTAGGATAAAATAACTTTAATGTGTATGAGGAAAGCCACAGAAAAGTTGTAAAAGTCAGGCATTTATTTTTAGGTTCACTAATTAGTGAACTAACTAAAAAGTTTTATGCTCCCTTTTAAACTGCTCTATAATTAAGGGAGCTAAGTACAAAGAACGTGTTCTTGCAGCTACATTTGAGTATAGGAAGAAAAATTGGGATTTTTAAGCTATTCTGCATTAAGAACACAAACCTCTAAAAGCATTATAGCATCTTCCAAAACGTCACTGAGAAACTATAGCAGGCAAGGTGCTGTGATTCTTGCTGTGTGGGACATCAAGACAAAATTTCTCTCCATGGGTTTGTAATAGTCTGATAATACAATTCCCATGAATCAAATACTTTCAGGAAACTAGTTATTTTAGATTGTGTTCTGGATGGTGCAGATTTGACTGTTATAACATCCAGAACTTTCATTTTAAAATAGTAAATGGAACACTGAACACATGTTTATCCTTTTTAAAGTGATGTGGAGTTGTCAAATGAGCCTAAGATCACACTCGTCTAGAATACAGTCATGCTCTGAGAACTGATGGTGCATATAGCAGACAATTTGATGTCACTGGCCATGGCTTTGAGCTGTTTTTGTTGATCATCACTAGGCATAAGTGATTGCTATTTAATGAACTCTACTTATAAGATTAAGGAATATATTGGTGTTCAGTGTTGAACACTAGCCTTCACTAAACCTCTGTGAAGAAGGTACTATTTTATGGATGGTTAAAATGAGATATAGAAGAGTAAAAAGTCTGAGTACTTAAGATGCAGACCCTAATCAAGCTCCAGTACCAGATTGTATTACTGCTGTTCTGTAGGGGGCCATACACTTTCATCTGAATCACAAGGTTCAAAACTTCTGAAAGTAGAATTTAAGTTTTGCCACTCATCTTATTCTTTGGCAGAATATGATTTGAGGTGACTTGAAATAATACTTTATTTTACTTAATGTAAATATTCATATATTTCACTGTAACTATATTATATCTGTATAGTGTTTCATATCACATAGGCATAGCATGTACTCTTGTTAAAAAAGATTTATTTATTATGAATACAGTGTTCTGCCTGCAGCATATATTCCTGCAGGTCAGAAGAGGGTACCAGATCTCGTTACAGATGGCTTGTTGGGGATTGAACTCAGGACCTCTGGAAGAGCAGCAAGTGCTCGTAACCTCAGAGCCATCTCTCCAGCCCCTACTCTTTACTTATTAAAAAGTGGGGAAACTTTCGGCCTGGTGGTGGTGGCACACACCTTTAATCCCAGCACTCGGGAGGCAGAGGCAGGCGGATCTCTGTGAGTTCAAGGCCGGACTGGACCGATAAGCCTCCAAAACAATACAGAGAACCCCTGTCTCGTAAAAACCAAAAAAAAGTGGGGAAACTTTCAATTGTGGAACCATCTAGTCCCATGGCTTTTGAAGGAGAGACATGGACCTACTTGCTAGCTCTTGCATATTACAGCCTTTTCTGTATCCTACGCCTGTGCTTCTAATCTCTTGCTCTTAAACAGCTGTAGACTGGGAAGATTTTTTTGTTTTATGAGACAGGGGTTCTCTGTATTGTTTTGGAAGCTGTCGGTTTAGCCTGGCCTTGAACTCAGAGAGATCCGCCTGCCTCTGCCTCCCAAGTGCTGGGATTAAAGGCATGCACCACCACCGCCTAGCTTAGACTGGGAAGTTTAAGCAGTAAATTTTTACTAGCTACCACCCCCTAAAATAAATGTCAGGTTTTTGAAGTTTTTAGTTCATACTGATACTCTCAGTTTCCTCATCAAAGGTATTTTACTTCTTCCCTGTTCCAGAACTTTCTTTTCCCTGTTAAGAAATTACTAATAATCTTTGTTAAAGGTGGTGTGGAGGTTTGAATGAGAATGGCCCTCGTTGGAAGTGGTTTGTCACTGGGGGCGGGCTTTGAAGTTTTAAAAGCCCATGCTATTCTCAGTGGCTCTCTCATTCTGCCTTGAGCTTGTGGATCCAGATGTGAGCTCTCAGCTATTGCCCCAAAGCCATGCCTGCCTGCCTACCTGCTGCCATATTCACTGCTATGATGGTCATGGACTCTAACCATTTTAAACCATAAGCACTGACTGAAATGCTATTTTTTATAAGTTGCCTTGGTCATGATGTTTATTTTCACAGTAATAGAAAAGTAAGACAGGTAATAGGGAAAACTTTATTCCAGAGTAACCACTGCAGTGAGGTTTTATAGTAGAGGAGAGAGATTGGGCTCAGCTCCAAATGCACCACAGACAAGTGGAGATTTACAGCTCAGGAACAGTGTCTGCCTGTATGTATGCGTGGGCAGAGGGTCAGTGCTTGGGGAGATTCTTACTAGATCAACTAGACTTATTCTCAAAACTGCCTGGAATGTTTAGATACCTAAAATAGGGGGTGAGGAATTTGATCAATACCAAAGGAAACCAGACACCAAGGGCAGAGGACTTTTGCTAAAATGGCAATAGCAAGTTTCTTGTTTCAGTTGTTAGAAGCAGGTCAGCATAGTGTAAAGTCTGGGCTGTTGAGAGAGAGGTTTTAGAATAAGCTTGAGTGAAGGCTCGTCTTTGTCAGCCCACAGTGACATTTTCTGTGTGCTTTAACAAGTGCTTTTGACAGTGTATTTTACCAGATTCTAGACTATTATTTCTGGCCTGTGAAGACCCAGATTTATATTGTAACTTAGATAATACCTCAAAGGAGATTAAAATTAAATTATATTGATTAATAGGAATAATGTATATTTGAAGCAAAACTACCAGAATCACCTCTAGAAAGTAGTTGTTGGATGCTCATTTCTGGAGTATTACATGCCTTCCCTTCTCATTTTGGGTGGGTGTTTGGGGACTAACATATGCATCAGAGTGCTAAGGGGAAAGTGAAAGAATCATCCATTAAAGATTTACCTACCAAAGACCTTTAATATACTCTCTTAGAATGAAGAAAATAATGATTTAAGAGCAATGTTCATTCTAACTTGTTTAAATATGGAAACAGGATCCAGATTGGAGGAAGAAAAGATCCACAGATGACTTTCAAGAGTTGGTATTTTTGTTTTCAGCTTTATTTTGTAGAAAGGGAGAAACCAGAAGGCGAGTGAAAGCATTAGAAAATATTATGTATGAACCTCTCAGTTGCTGCCCTTTTTATATAGGGGAAAAATTAGGAGCGTTTGGAAGAGAAAAGTTTGGAGGGAAGCAGTGTTTCCCTCCCTCGGGCATGGTCTTGGCTCATTCCAGAACAGCTTCCAGGGAGTGAGGAACATCAAGTGCCAGGGAGATGGGATAGGCTCTTAAGTGTCACAGGGTGGAGGACCAGGGTTACATGCTATTAATGTTGCTTTCACAAAGCCTGACCCCTGCCTTACAGATTAGGGCAGCTAAAGCTCAAAGGCATGTTAAAGCTTAGCCAATGTTTCACTACCCCAAGGTGGCTGACTTGGGACCAGAGGGTATTTCTGTCTCCAAAACTCATATCCTTTATTTCACACCTGTTCCCAGTCATAAGTTTGTAACCCAGGGTTAGGGGTCTGCTCTGACCACAAGACAGTTCGGAAAGGGCTCAGGTTCCCTCTTTTAGATGCCAGATGCCTCTTCTCTCACCCTGCCTTGTTTATGTGAATGCACAACCAGCTCTAGAATATTCCCTGACCATGTGTTCCCTGTTACTTTTCTCTTTATCTGATATCTGATCTATTTATATTAATGAAGTATCATATAATGTTCAGTATATATAATGTTAACATCAGGCTAAGCATATTTATCTCCTTTAACATTGGATCCTTTCTCCTGACAAACTTTCAAAATCCTTCCAGTTTTTTGAAAGGTATGGTGCACAAGTGTTAGCCATATTGTACAGCATTATACCAGAACTTATTTCTTCTAACTTCAGCTTAGTAACTATTGATAAAATCTCACTCCATCCCTGTTGTCCCCAACCTCTAGAAGTCATCATTGTAGTCTCAATTTCTGCTATTCCACATGGGAGTGAGTTCACATGCTACTTCACTGACCTTCTGTATATGTTTTTCCTTCTTGGACTTTTCATAGTGGATCATTCACCTGGGAGTACATTTTAAGCCATTTCTTTGAGACATAGTAGTCCCGTGCCTTAGAGTCCTTTGTTTGGAATCACAGAAATTCTGCTTCCAGGGTGGCAGAGCAGTGTGTTTCCTAAAGAAACATTGGAAGAAAACTGTTAACAAATGATTGCACACATTAGGAATATTTACAGAATGAATGAATCATGTTGCCTCCCAGAAAACCACTATGAGCAGGAGCAGATTTACATGTTGTACTGTTTCTGTACTTGGAAATTTTTACACAGTGTTTATTTGAAAACAAACTCATTATATCTCAGGTCACTTTTAAATTGTGGCCAGTTAATACTAGGTACATATTTGTATTAAGAAAAAAAATGGCTTTCAAAGCTGCCTCTTGGAATAAATGTTCTTATTATCTTCTAAATAAATGGTTTTCTTAAACTTGCTGTTTCAGAGAATAAAAATTTATCTAGAAATTGTTACATTACTTAATTTTCTTTTCCTGACCAGTAGTAATTCTGTTAACACAAGCACATTTTATGTTTCTCTGGGTTAATCTTATAGAACTTTTACATCTCTTAATAGGAAGAGATAATGCATGTGAAAAAACTTCATATATGTTTCTGCGCAAGGAGCTTCCTGTACGACTGGCTAACACAATGAGAGAAGTTAATCTTTTGCCGGATAACTTGTTGAATCGCTCTTCGGTGGGATTAGTTCAGAGTTGGTAAGTAAATGTTGTGATCACCCAACAATGCTTGGAGCATTTTGGCATTGGAACCATTTTCCACACAAGTGTGCATACTGCCTTTCTGAGAATGAGTCATCCAGGATAGCTGGGTTTTCCTTGCATTTAAAAGATTTCTTTTAACTATTCATTTTAAAACTGGCCAGTTGGTGGTGCACACATATAATCGCAGCACTTGGGAAGCAGAGTCAGGCTGGATCTCTGTGAGTGTGAGGCCAGTCTGGTCTACTAAAACAAGTTCCAGGACAGCCAGAGCTGTTACACAGAGAAACCCTGTTTCAAAAAAAAGGTTTCATTTTAAAACTGTTTAATGAAAATATCTTAAACCATAAGATACTGTCTTAACTTTTTGGTTTTTTCTCTTGTTATAGATATGGTTGCTTCATTGGAAAAAAATTAGGACATAATATAAAGGAATGTCATTGCAGTGGCCAGGTATCAGTGGACCCACTTTCATTAAAAAAATTGAGGCAGTGTTTCATGTATCTCAGACTGGCCTTGAATTCAGTTTGTAGCCTAGATGACCTTGCATTTGAGATTCTCTTGCCTCCTGAGTGTTAGAATCCCATGCCATGTCTAGTTACTGGGGATTGAAGCACAGCTTTGGCAGTATAGAGTGTTAGGAAAGCACTCCATCAATTGAGCTACATGCCTAGCCCATTTGCTCTCCTTTGGATAGGGAGAAATTGCCTCTTTTGTATCTTCCATGAAGGAAATGTTTGAATAGTCAAATCATTTACAGGGGAACCTCGTATGGGAAAATATCAGTTCCATGCTATGCTGTTGCATCTGCCCTATGAAAGATCTTATAGGTCTGATTGTAAAGCACGTATTCTCTAGCAGAGGGCATGGAATTTGTGTTGACTTTCCTCCCTGAGTGAGATCACTGAGTGGGCGGCTGTAAGAAAAGGTGGTGTGTTTTTCAGCAGGGCTTGCAAGTTTGGTCTACTCTGCTATGAAAGCATGGTGAAAGTGTCTGGAGAAAGCTGGAGGACTGTAGGGACCATGTGGCATACACGCTGCTAATCGGGAGCAGGGGCAGGAAATGCTGGCTGTGGTGTTGTACTGTTCCTTGATGGATGTCCTTGATGGTACAGAGAAGCAGGAAAACATCATAAGAAAACCCCAGGAACTGGGAAACTAGCTTGAATTCAGAGAGTGTGGTGGCCTGGCTACTGATATAGAATGGACATACAACGGCCATTTGTCAAAAATAGGAAGTTCTTCTGGGCACTATTTTATGCTATGGCCTTGCATGCTCTAGGGATTGACCTAAATTAGTGACTGGGAATGCAGAAATGACAGACACACATACAGAAAAGCTGGAATCAAGTAAGCTGTGCATTCTGATAGAGTTGCATCACTATCATCCCTGAATCAAGAGCTGTATTTATTGTTTACAGGAGTTTAGCTCAAGTTTAGCTGTTCTAGGTAGGAGATCTCTGTAGGGGAACAGTCTTAGTGTGTAAATATCTGGGATGAAGAAACTTCAGTGGGTATTTTCTGTATACACAATAAACATCCACACATGGAGCAGGGGATGACACTGCCATTTCCATGGGTCTGAAGCATTGGCATCCTTGACGTGGCCACACTTATGTCAACAACATGTATTCATTCAGGACTTCATCTGATACACATTTACTGGGGACTTCCTCCACTACCCACAGTTTTAGATGGTCTTAGAAGTTCATGTCTGACCCCCTGTCCAAAAAAGAAGCAAAAAGCTCCTGACTATGAGGATACAGTTTTTAGGTTGCAGGAAATATCAGAGAAAGAATGACTGTGAATTTGATACCATAGTTACATTCTGCTCTGAACTCACAACTTTTTTTAGAAGGAAGGAACAACAAGTATTTGTTTATGAGACTTCTTTATTGCTTCTAAACCATCGTTGGACATTTTGCTGTAGAAAGTGGAAGTCACTGTCAGGGACCATTGAAATTTTTGCTGTAGAAAGTGGAAGTCACTGTCAGGGACCACTCTGTTGAAGATCCTAAGCAGGCAAGGTCAAGTCCTTTGATCCAGGAGGTGGTAGGAATAAGGCAGTTTCCATTGTTATGTAGCAGTTACTTCAGGAGCTACAAAGTGAATTGCTGTCTCTGAAATGTTTTCCAACATTAGCCAATTCTCTGATTCTCCAGACATTAGCTGAGTGTTCAGAAACTCTGTTCAATCCTAATACTAAGTATGAGAAGTCAGCACAGAGCCCACAGTTTAGGGGCTCAGCTCTCCAGGACTGACACTACATCTCAGGTACCATGCCCATACTTTTGACTGACTGACTGTACATTGAGTTTCCACGACCCTCTTCTGAGGTTTGATAATTTGCTCAAGTGAGTCACAGAATTCAGGAAGGCACTGTTTATATTTACAGGTAGATTGCAAAGGCTACAATTCAGAACCAGCAAAAATGGTAGAAATATGTATCAGACAAGATGCTGCTGAAGCTTTGTAACGTCCATGCTTTCTTTGAGTGTGCTCTGTTGGTGCTTCCAGGTGCTCAACACAAAGATTTCAGAATATCCTAATTCAGGAGTTTTTATGGAGTTTCATTCCAGTCCTTCATGCCTCCACAGAGATTGGGGATTAGACCCAAAGTTCCATCTCCCCAGTCACTTGCTCGTTATTTTGATCAGGATCATGATGACACTGTGTAAAGGCCCCACCCTAAGTGACATCATTAGAATAACTCAAAAGCGAACAATAGATGCTGCTTTTAACTAACAAAAGATAATCCTGCCACTCTGTAAGTTTGAAAGGTTAGGAACCTTCTCTTTTATAATTCATGTTCTCTTTCCCACCTTGAAGGGGAAGAGAAATATTAATACATGTATACATGTATGTGTGTATATTATATGACATACACATGCATGAAAGAAGTGTGAAAGTTGTCAGGGAGTTACTAAGGAGGATTTCCTTTGCATGGTTGCCTGTTAGTGACTAGCACAAGAGTCTGGGTCTACAAGCTTGTACAAAGGTCACTCCAGCCTTCCAAAGAAAGTTCTTCTGTAAGGCCATCTTGCCAGTAACTGTTCAACCTCCAATAAATTCCACCATAATTATTAATCCTTAGAACCCACAGTTACTGTTTTCAAAGATTTGATGTGATCATTTTTTTTCTTTAAAAGCTCCCTTACTGGGCTGGAGAGATGGCTCAGAGGTTAAGAATGCTGTCTGCTCTTCCAGAGGTCCTGAGTTCAATTCCTAGAAACCACATGGTGGCTCACAACCATCTATAATGAGATCTGGTGCCCTCTTCTGGCCTGCAGGGATACAGACAGAACACTATATACATAATAAATACAATCTCTAAAAGAAAAACACCCTTGCTAACCGGGCAGTGGTGGCACACACCTTTAATCCCAGCACTCTGGAGGCAGAGGCAGATGGATCTTTGTGAGTTCAAGGCCAGCCTGTTCTACAGAGCGAGTGCCAGGATAGGTTCCAAAGCTACACAGAGAAACTCTGTCTCGAAAACCAAAAGAAAAGAACAGTTATCACTAAAAGAAAAAATAACAACTAATGACTCCCATTCTTTTTTATATAACGTATTTAACTTTATTTTATGTGCATTGGTGTGAAGGTATCAGATCCCCTGGAACTGGAGTTACAGACAGTTGTGAGTTGCCATGTGGTTGCTGGGAATTGAACCCAGGTCCTTTGGAAGAGCACTCAGTGCTCTTAACCACTGAGCCATCTCTCCAGCCCCTCTGTGGATAACTCTTGTTTATCACTGATAATACTTCCTAATAGGTAACACTTGTTATAATTTTACTAATTGTCTTAATAGTGCTCCTGTTTTTTAAAAATTCTGTCTTGATTTAAGAATGTAGTTTAGGATCATATATTTGTGTTACTGTCATTTGCTTTATAGGTGAGCTGTATGTGGGACAGTGACTATGCCACTGCTCCCTGTAGTCTTTCTGCTCTCTTTTCACACTGGGAATCTTAGTATAATGGTGGCTTCGTGTACATGTACAACTTTTCTCTTTAGAGGATTGCTCCCTTTGGAAAGGACTAGAGGCCTGCCCAACTTTGCTCATGTGTGGCACATGTTATTAAGCCTCAAGAATTATAACATACACATTTTTTCTTTTTTTCACATTTTTTCTTATATTGACCCTTATTGAGAAGTATCATGATCAATCCAGAATCTTTTTCTGACCTAACATGTATTTCTCTAATACATATTGATGAAGTTAATTTTACTCTGAGAAGGAACCTTTTTGTATTCTTGCTGTATACTTCAGGATCAAAATGGCATTTCTTAAAATGTTAGGTTCTTTTTGCCAGGTGTGGTGGTGCATGCCTTTAATCCCTGAATTCAGGAGGCAGTAGCAGGTGGATTTCTATGAATTCAAAGTCATCCTGGACTACATGTTGTGTTCTATGTCAGCCAAGGCTACATAGGGAGATCTTGTCTCAAAAAAATTATGAGTTTCTGGAGAGTTGGCTCCATGATTAAGAGCATTGGCTGTTCTCCAAAGGACCTAATTTACCCAGCACCCACATGGTAGCTCACAGCTGTCAGTAATTTGAAGATCTGACACCCTCACACAGACATACATGCAGGCAAAACATCAGTGTACATAAAATAAAAATAAATAAATAAAAAATAAATAAATGTACTTTTTGAGTAAGCAAACAGTACACTTGGAATATTAGTTAGGATGCATTTGTAATAGCAGATGATGCAGCTGAACCTTGCTTGTACAGTTAGAAAGGCCAGTCATAGGATGAACATTTCCTGTTAGTTTGAATCAGAGACCATGAAGCTATCAAAGCTATGGTTTTATAGTGTTGGCTTTGTTTTCAGGTGAGCTTCCCTCCAGGTGGCACACTGCCTTTAGCGTTACAGATTTTCTGTTCATATGGCACACTTAACAAGAGAAGTCAGTTTCTTTCTCAGAGACCTCCAGCAAGTCTTCTGTGTACTTCTTTCAGCCTGACTCGAGGCATGAGGCCTATTCCTGAATCAGTCTCTGTGTTCAGGGATGCACACAATTCATAGGAACTTGGGACTGATGAGTCATTACTGACAAGAGAAAAAGATCTCCCAGAGAAAAATAGAGGAATTTGTGTCTAAGATTGGAATCCAGAGCTCACCTCTGCCCTTTGCCCTGAGTGTGGGAGGAAGTGGACCATCTCTCTCTGCAGGCTCCTGGTCGCTTGGTTGTCAGCCCAGGGGCGAGTCAACCTGAGTGTGCGCTGAAGTGGCCCAGGACTTGGCTCTTAACACTGAAAGAACTTAAGTTTTATGACAGTTACTGTCAGCACTATTCTGCTATTTAGTATGTATTAACTGTGGATTTTGTTATGTTGATCTCTGTCCTGTGCATAAAAATTTCAAGGTGTGTCAGAAACTTTTGTACTGTTTTTAGTGACAGATTTTATGCCAGGAACTAACTGCAGATTATTCAGAATAGTTCAACACATATTTGAAAGAAAATAAGTCTGAAAGTTTATGTCCAAGTCTCATAGTCTCTCGGTGTCAGTCTGTGGATGTGACACAGTACTTGAGGAAATCAATTTATAGGATAAAACATGTATGCTGGTTCAGTGTACAAAGCTTCAGTGCACTGCTGCTTGGCCCGTCATTGTGGGCCTGTAACAATGTGGAATACTGTGGAGCAGAGCAAAGCTATTCATTTTATGGTAGCTGGGAAACAAAAAGAGAAAGGAGCCAGAGTCCCAATATCCCCTTCAAGATAGTGACCTAGCTTCCTTACCCTTATCCCCCTCCTACAGGTTCTGTCATCTTTCAATAGCACCAGAAGCTGGAGGCCATTTAACACATTGCCTTTAAGGCACATTTAGGCATAAAGCATAAAGCACCAAATATCTTTGTTCTTCTTACTCACAGTTCCAGTCTCTTCCTTTCTCCTTGTTCTTCCATTCCTCACAGCTTATTTTTGCTGTGCTAAAGTTTGAACCCTGAGCTTTAGACATGGTGGGCAAGCACTTTACTGTTGCGCTTTATTCCAATTCTTTATTTTGAGATAGAGTTTCACCATGTCTACCAGGCTGGCCTTGAACTCACTCTGTAACCCATGTAGCCTTTGAAGTTGTTGTGATGCTTCTGCTGTGGCCTTCTCAGAACCTAGGATTATTGCCCTACATTAACAGGCATAGCCCACTCACAGGTTTATCTTCACTCTTTTGCCATTTTTAAAAATCGTCTGCCTAGTGTGTTATAAATGCAGTTTACTAAATTCCATTGTGTGATTTGGGGAGGGGGAACACAGCTAAAGCCTAGATTCTTGGTGAGGCACTATGCAGTGCATGTCACTCCCCGTACTCCTGTCATTCTGCTTCCCCCAACACACACAGCGCACACATGCACAAGTGCATGCATACACATCCTGCCCCACACTTAGGAGGTGAGGAGGAAAGACTGCTGCATTCTCTGTTCCTCCGTGACCCTTTCAGCACTTTTCATCTCTCAGAGTCTCCTTCCCTAAGTTAAAAAGCATTAGAGGGTGGCTTTCCATCCACAAGTATACACTGCTGCAAAGCCAAAGCCACACCGCATAATCGACTTCATGGCAACCTTGCTTCACATCAAAGTGCTTTACAAGTATCTATGCTTATAAAATGTTGTTTGTATAAGGCTGGTGATTGAAGTGAGTTATATTCTCATCCTCTTTTCCTGTTTTTGTTTTGAGATAGGATCTTATTATTAACGTTTCCAGGCTTTCTCTAAACTCAGCTCTTTACCCTAAGTAGCCCTTGAACTTGTCCTTTTGCATGAGCCTCCAAAATAGTTGCTACTACAGCCCTGCACTCCCAGACCATATTTTTGTTTCTTTAGCTGTGAATATCTTGCAGAGTGAAATGTCCATCACAAACGATCCTATATGTAGGTGCATTCATGTACTAATGTGTACACACGTGTTTTACAGCTTTTGCTCATTTTAATGAACTAAAACTGATCTCATAATTAGGCCTTTTGAAACAGACTACAGAAAACTTACGTAAGAGTACCATTTTTATTTTTTACTAGACAGTTGTATAAAGGTGTACACATAGGGGTGCATCCAGCATAACAGTAACTGAATACAGAACTCTCTTAAGCATGCCTCCTTGTGGCTTATTCAGCACATGAATTTCTACCTTTATACATCTGTAAATTATAGACTCTGGAATGAATGCTAGAATTAGTGTTGTAAAGCAAGTCCTGTTATCCTTTGGGAGGAGCCTTCCGCCATCACCCTTTGCCCTGCTTTCTTTGTAAGAAACCAGAAAATCAAATGGAAAATCCTGTGATGAGAGTGTTTTAAAGATACAAACTTAAGTCTTTGCTTTGGTACAAAAGTTGACTTCCTCAGCCATGGTAACTTTGTCATGTCATTTTTAATGTTATTATTGCTTAGCATGATAGCATACAAATGGCCTTCTGAGTGCATAGTATTATTTCAGCTCAGAAATAATATCTTATGTTCTCTATTTGGTCTCCTCAGGTTGCAAGTAACAGACTCACTCTAGCTTCAGATAGAGATTTATTAAAATAACTGAGTAGGCCCTATGGTCAGGACATGAAACATTTTATAGTCAGAACTATAGATGCTGGAATTGGGAAACAAAAATACCAGGCTGTGTTCTGGATATTTTGCAACTGGAGTTGCCAAGTTATGGCCTCTTTTTCTTTTTCAGTATGCCCTAGTTATCTTGACTGATGCCTACTTAAGACAATGTCAAGCACTCTCTTCCTATATTCTGATACTCCTCAGTACTCTTGAGTTATGATCATCCTGAATGCCCATCTTGAGTTTCCAAAAGGTAGATTTCATTGCTTCAGTTAGTCTTGTTTTTGCCTGTCACTGCAAGTTTTAATAGTCTGGCCATGGCTACCCTGGATATTCATTGTCTTTATATTACATGTTTTGTCTGCACTTCCCCAGTCAGCTATGTTTATGAGGGTTGGAGGATCTACTGTTTTGGAAAACTAGAAAATTCCACTTAGGATGGATTTGGATTTGGAAGGCTAATAATGTATATTGTATTATATTTCTTTGTAACTTAAAGGGGTTTATAAAAATTGGCATATCAGTTCTAGAAATTTCTTTCTAAGGGAGTACATGGTTCAGTATGATATTTGTAAACACCATAGGTGACCAGGGTCAAAAAAGTGCAGAAGGTGAAGGTGTGAATAACCCATCAGTCTTATCCTCAGATACTTGCAGAGTAGGTTCCTAATCAGGTGTGGCTCCGTGAGCAAGCGCATATAGATTAGGTGGGGCTAATGCATTTTTGTTCTTTGTTTAGGTTTGTCCAGACAGGATCTCATGTAACCGAGACTGGCCTCAACTTGGTATAACCAAAGATAATCTTGAACTACTGATCCCCTTCACTTTCTAAGTACTGGGACTCCAGGTGTATTCTACCACTCCCAGCTCTGACTCTTTGGCTCATATGGGATTATTCAGAACAAATTCGTTTTGAATTTGTAAAATTTTTATTATTATTTCATTTTATGTTTATGGGTGTTTGTCTACACATATGCCACATGGGTGCCTGGTGCCCTCAGAGGTCTGAAGAAGGTGTTGGAACTCCTGGAAATGGAAGTAAAGACGGTGGGTGATGAGCTGCTGTGTGGGTGTTGCAAATTGGACCTGGGTCCTCTGGAAGAGCAGCCAGAGCTCTTTATTGATGAGACATCTCTCCAGTCCAAGATTAATTTAAAAGGAAACAGCTACTTAGAGTATGCTAACAGGAGATAATATTGTTCTGTTACCAAGTATCTCCAACTGAAAACAACTGATAAAATGGTGCATTGTTAGGAAGGTAATACTTGGAGGTTTTAGGTGTCTTTGGTTTGGCAAGGTAGTTTGAAAAAAACCTGCTTATGTTGTTTTGATTACCCTTATGTTATTACCACATGGAAATGATGGTGTGGTTTTTTCTTAAAAATAAAAATAATAAAATAATCTTGAGCCTGGAGAGATAGCTCAGCAGTTTAAAGCACCAACTGCTCTTCCAGAGAACCTGGGTTCAATTCCCAGCACCCACATGGAAGCTCACAATTGTCTGTAGTTCCAGTTCCAGGGGATCCGATGCCCTCGTGTGGCCTCGATCGGCACTGCATGCACACGCACATAAGACATACATGCAAAACACCCATTCACATAAAATAAAATAAATAATCAGAGCTGGAGAGATTGCTCAATTGATAAAAGTACCTAACATGCAATTATAAAGATATAAAAAATAAATAAAAATGGTGTGTGGATTTTGCAGTTGTTAATGGCTATTTATGTTTACTTTGTTCTGACAGGAATCTTAAACTTGAATTTGTAAGATTTTTCTTTATTCTGTTAGACTTACAGTTATTGACTGTTATGTGTTAATTTAACAATTTTCAGTACTCAAATTCTAGCTCCTTATGTTTCAAATGAGTGATCCAATGGATTAAGTATAAAATCTGACAGTTGATGGAAGAGTTATATGATAGATTTGGAGTACAGAATTATTAGCTTCATAAGCTTTTAAATTTTTCTATGTGATATTTATGAAAACCGATTCATGGCTAAAGATGGATCTGCTGGAAATACTCTATTATCATTGCAGGCATAAATTAGATAAGTACTGTAAAGAACTACACTTCCAGCCCTTAATCAGATGTTTAATACTTATATATTTTGTCCAAAGCATTTAAGTATCCTGTGTGAATTTATGTATATTGATATAAATTTTTATTAATAATATAATTAATAGAACAATATTAATAATAATATCAACTTTTAAGAATTTCAAGAATAATAAAGGAATTCTTAATTATATCATTGATCCAGGACAGTGTATATTGAAACTAAAATATTCTTTTTTATATATATTTTATTTTCCAGTTTAAATTTAGATAAGAAACGAGGTTGCTTCACAAGTCAGTTCCAGGTCCCTCTCCCATTCCCTCCCCTCCTCCCGTGCCCTCCCCCCAAACCCCCTATTATCCCCTCATTCCTCCAGGGAGGGTGAGGCCAGGCCCTCCATGGGGGTGTCCATAGTCTGTCATTTCATATAGGGCAGGGCCTAGACCCTTCCCCAAGAGTTCAGGGTGAGAGTGCACCTCACATTGTTCTATTGGAGTCCAAAGTCCGTGTGTATACTTGGGATGGGTACTGATCTGCTGCCCAAGGCTCAATAGATTCCCTAGGCCTCCTCACTGACACCCAGATTCAGGGGTCTTGATCAGTCCCATGCTGGATTCCCAGGCTGATGCCTGGGATTCAAGAGTTAACCTTTGTCTGGTCAGCTGTTTCTGGGGGTTAAACCAGCCCAGTCTTAATCCCTTTGATCATCAGTCCTCCCTCTCTGTTACTGGCTTTCTTGAGTTCAGCTCAGTACTTAACCAACTGGAGTCTGCCTCTTCTTCGATCAGCCACTAAATGAAGTTTCTGTTTCCCAGACTCTCTGGCCATAGGATTGTAGGCTGGCACTCCCCAGATCTATGTCTAAAATCCATATATGAGAGAGTACATGCCATGTTTCTCTTTTGTGACTGGGTTACCTCACTCAGGATGGTTTCTTCTAGTGTCATCCATTTGCCTGCGAATCTCATGATTCCATTATTTTTTCTGCTGAATAGTACTCCATTGTGTAGATGTACCACATTTTCTCTATCCACTCTTCGGGTGAGGGACATCTAGGTTGCTTCCAAGTTCTGGCTATTACAAATAAAGCTGCTATGAACATAGTGGAACAGACATCTTTGTTGTATGAATGGGCATCTTTTGGATATATGCCTAAGAGTGGAGTTGCTGGGTCTTGTGGTAGGTTTATTCCCATTTTTCTGAGGAATCTCCATACTGATTTCCAAAGTGGCTGAACCAGTTGGCACTCCCACCAGCAATGGAGGAGTGTCCCCTTTCACCACATCCTCTCCAGCATAAATTGTCATTGGTGTTTTTGATTTTAGCCATTCTGACAGGAGTGAGATGGTATCTCAGAGTTGTTTTGATTTGCATTTCCCGGATGGCTAAGGATGTTGAGCACTTTCTCAAGTGCCTCTCAGCCATTTTAGACTCCTCTATTGAAAACTCTCTATTTAGTTCTGCAGCCCACTTTTTAATAGGGTCCTTTGGTGTTTTGGAGACCTTGCTTCTTGAGTTCTTTGTAAATTTTGGAGATCAACCCTCTGTCAGATGTGGGATTAGTGAATATTTTTCCCATTCTGTGGGCTGCCTTTTTGTCTTGCTGACTGTGTCCTTTGCCTTACAGAAGCTTCTCAGTTTCAGTAGGTCCCATTTATTAATTGTTGATCTCACTGTCTGTGCTACTGGTGTTATGTTCAGGAAGCTGTCTCCTGTACCAATTCGTTCAAGGGTACCACCCACTTTCTCTTCTAAGAGGTTCAGTGTGGCTGGATTTATGTTGAGGTCTTTGATCCATTTGGACTTAAGTTTTGTGCATGGCGATAGACATGGATCGATCTGCATTCTTCTACATGCCAGTCTCCAATTATGCCAGCACCATTTGTTGAAGATGCTTTCTTTATTCCATTGTATATTTTTAGCTTCTTTGTCAAAGATCAGATGTTCGTACGTGTGTGGGTTAATACCCGGGTTTTCAATTCGATTCCATTGGTCTACCTGTCTATTTTTGTGCCAATACCAAGCTGTTTTCAGGACTATAGCTCTATAATAGAGCTTGAGGTCAGGGATGGTGATGCCTCCGGACGTTGCCTTGTTGAACAGGGTTGTTTTGGCTATCCTGGGTCTTTTGTTTTTCCATACAAAATTGATTATTGTTCTTTCAAGGTCTGTGAAGAACTGTGCTGGGATTTTAATGGGGATTGCATTGAATCTGTAGATTGCTTTTGGCAGGATTGCCATTTTTACTACATTGATCCTACCTATCCAAGAGCATGGGAGATCTTTCCATTTTCTGAGGGCTTCTTTAATTTCTTTCTTTAAAGATTCAAAGTTCTTACGATACAGGTCTTTCACTTGTTTGGTTAGCGTTACCCCAAGGTATTTTATGTTGTTTGTGGCAATTGTAAAGGGTGATGTTTCTCTGATTTCTCTTTCAGCCCTTTTATCATCTGTATATAGTAGGGCTACTGATTTTCTTGAGTTGATCTTGTAGCCTGCCACTTTGCTGAAGGTGTTAATCAGCTGTAAGAGTTCCCTGGTAGAGTTCTTTGGGTCATTGATGTAAACTATCATATCGTCTGCAAACAGTGAAAGTTTGACCTCTTCCTTCCCAATTTGTATCCCCTTGATCCCCCTTTGTTGTCGTATGGCAATAGCTAGAACTTCAAGTACCATGTTGAAAAGGTATGGAGAGAGTGGACAGCCTTGTTTTGTTCCTGATTTTAGAGGAATTGCGTTGAGTTTCTGTCCATTTAGTTTGATGTTGGCTGTTGGTTTACTGTATATAGCTTTTATTATGTTTAAGTATGTCCCTGTTATCCCAGATCTCTCCAAGACCTTTATCATGAAGGGGTGTTGGATTTTGTCAAAGGCTTTTTCAGCATCTAGTGAGATGATCATGTGATTTTTGTTTTTCAGCTTGTTTATATGGTGGATTACGTTGATGGATTTTCGTATGTTGAACCATCCCTGCATTCCTGGGATGAAACCTACTTGATCGTGGTGAATGATTGTTTTGATGTGTTCTTGGATCCGATTTGCCAGTATTTTATTGAGTATTTTTGCATCAATGTTCATGAGGGATATTGGTCTGAAGTTCTCTTTCTTAGTTGTATCTTTGTGTGGCTTGGGGATCAAGGTTATTGAAGCCTCATAGAAAGAGTTTGGCAAAGACCCTTCTGCTTCTATTGTGTGGAACACTTTGAGAAGAATTGGTATAAGCTGTTCTTTGAATTTCTGGTAGAATTCTGCACTGAGGCCATCTGGACCTGGGCTTTTTTGGTTGGGAGACTTTTGATGACAGCTTCTATTTCCATAGGGGTTATAGGTCTATTTAAATTGCTTATCTGTTCTTGATTTAGTTTTGGCAATTGATAGCTGTCCAGGAAGTCATCCATTTCCTTTAAATTTTCGAATTTTGTGGAGTACAGGTTTTCAAAGTATGACCTAATGATTCTCTGGATTTCCTCAGAGTCTGTTGTTATGTCCCCCTTTTCATTTCTAATTTTGTTAATTTGCGTGTTCACTCTCTGCTGTTTGGTAAGTTTGGACAAAGGTTTGTCTATCTTGTTGATTTTCTCAAAGAACCAACTCTTCGTTGCGTTGATTCTTTGTATTGTTTTCCTGGTTTCTACTTTATTGATTTCAGCCCTCAATTTGATTATTTCCTGGCGTCTACTCCTCCTGGGGGAGTGTGCTTCTTTGTGTTCTAGAGCTTTCAGCTGTGATGTTAATTCTCTGGTATAACTGTTCTCCTGTTTCTTCATGTGAGCATTTAGCGCTATGAACTTCCCCGTAGCACTGCTTTCAAAGTGTCCCATAGGTTTGGGTATGTTGTGTCTTCATTCTCATTGAATTCGAGGAAGTCTTTAATTTCTTTTTTCATTTCCTCTTTGACCCAGGGATGGTGCAGTTGAGCATTATTCAATTTCCATGAGTTTGTAGGTTTTCTGCAATTTGTGTTGTTGTTGAATTCTAATTTTAAAGCATGGTGGTCTGATAAGATGCATGGAGTTATTCCAATTTTTTTGTAGCTGCTGAGGTTTGATATGTTGCCAAGTATGTGGTCGATTTTTGAGAAGGTTCCATGTGGTGGTGAGAAGAAGGTATATTCTTTTTTATGTGGATGAAATGTTCTATAGATATCTGTTAATCCCAGTTGGGTCATTACTTCTATTAGCCCTTTTGCTTCTTTGTTGAGTTTCTGTTTGGTATTCCTGTCTAGTGGTGAGAGTGGTGTGTTGAAATCTCCCACTATAACTGTGTGGGGCTTTAGATGAGATTTAAGTTCTAATAATGTTTTTTAACGAATGTGGATGCCTTTGTATTTGGGGCATAGATGTTCAGAATAGACACTTCCTCTTGGTGGGTTTCACCTGTGATGAGTATGTAATGACCTCCTTCATCTCTTTTGATTGATTTTATTTTAAAGTCTAGTTTGTTAGATATTAGGATTGCTACCCCGGCTTGTTTCTTGGGTCCATTCGATTGAAAATTTTTTCCCAACCTTTAATTCTCAGGTAATGTCTGTCTTTAAGGGTGAGGTGTGTTTCCTGTATGCAGCAGAAGGAAGGGTTCTGTCTTCGAATCCAATCTGCTAGTCTGTGTCTTTTTATGGGTGAGTTAAGGCCATTAATATTGAGGGATATTAATGACCAATGATTGCTCATCCTTCTTCGATTTGCGATGGTTGTTGTTGGTGGAATTATGTGTGGAATTTCACCCCTTTGTTCTTTTGGCTGTTGGTAGAGAGAGATTCTCTAATGCTTATGTTTTTCTGGTTGTAGTTAGCTTCCTTGGGTTGGAGTTTTCCTTCCAAAATTTTCTGTAGGGCTGGGTTAGTGGACACATATTGCTTGAATCTAGTTTTGTCATGGAATATCTTGTTTTCTCCGTCTATAGTGATTGAGAGCTTTGCCGGGTATAGTAGTCTGGGCTGGCATCCGTGGTCTCTTAGTGTAGGTAGAATATCTATCCAGGACCTTCTGGCTTTCAGCGTTTCCATGGAGAAATCAGGTGTAATTCTGATAGGTCTGCCTTTATATGTTACTTGACCTTTTTCCTTAGCTGCTCTTAATATTCTTTCTTTATTCTGTATGTTTGGGGTCTTGATTATTATGTGGCGAGGGGATTTTTTTTGTGGTCCACTCTATTTGGTGTTCTGTAGGCTTCTTGTACCTTCATTGGCATGTCTTTCTTAAGGTTGGGAAAGTTTTCTTCTATGATTTTGTTGAATATGCCTTCTGCCCCTTTGAGCTGGATTTCTTCTCCTTCTTCTATACCTATTATTCTTAGGTTTGGTCTTTTCATTGTGTCCCATATTTCCTGGATGTTTTGTGTTAAGGATTTGTTGGATTTAAGGTTTTCTTTGATTGATAAATCCATTTCTCCTAGCGTATCTTCAACACTTGAGATTCTCTCTTCCATCTCTTCTATTCTGTTGGTAATGCTTGTATTGGTAGTGCCTGTCTGTTTGTCCAGCTTTTCTATTTTCTGCCTTTCTTCAGATTGTGTTTATCTTAATGACTCTATTTCAGTTTTCAACCCTTGCAGTGTTTGCATTGCTTCTTGCAATTTTCTGTTTATCTGTTCGTCCGTTTGTTGCCTTTTATGAATTTTTTGGTTTGTTCTTTCTTCCATTTCTTGCATTTATTGGTTTGTTTTTTGTTCCATTTCTCACATTTTGTGCTTTGTTTCTTCTTCCATTTCCTTCCTTTTTTGGTTTGTTTCTTCTTCCATTTTTTTCATTTTTTGCTTTGTTTTTTCTACCATTTCTTGCATTTTTTGCTTTGTTTCTTCTTCCATTTCCTGCCTTTTTGGTATGATTCTTCTTCCAATTCTTGCATTTTTTGGTTTGTTTTTTCTTCCATTTCTTTGAGGGATTTTCCAATATCCTCTTTTAGGGCCTCTATCATTTTCATGAAAGTGCTTTTAAGGTCGTTCTCTTCTGCTTCGTCCGCATTGGAATGTTGGGGTCTTGCTGGTGTGGAGTCTCTAGAATCTGGCGGTGTCATATTTGTTTTTCTGTTGCTGACTGTGTTTTTGTATTGTCTTTTTCCCATCTCTTCTTCTAGTGGGTGCAGAAAGAGCCCCTTACTGGTCTGGGGACCAGAGTTCCCTTTGGTGCGTGCTAGCAAGTCCAATAATCTGGTGGTTCTTCTATTCCTTGTCCGAATGCTGGTCCCGTGGGTGGAGAAGAAGAACAGGAATCTGGGGCGCTTATCCTCTTACCTGGTCCCCTGGACCCTATGCTGGGTCCTGTTGTACTTGATCCAGAACAGCTACTCCCCTGGTCTCCCTGGGTCCTCTGGTTTCCTGGTCTCGTTGGTGGGAGAGAAGACCTGGGGTCTGGGTGCTTGGCTCCCGCCGGGATTGGGAGCTCTGTGCAGGTCCCAGGCGATCTGCAGGCACTGGAGCACAGGCCGGGAAGCCGGCCTGTTTACCTGATGCTGCTGGAAGAACCACCGCTTCCCTGGACTCCCAGCCTCCTCTCCTTTCCTGGTCTCATTGGTGTGAGCGAAGATCCGGAGTCTGGGGTGCTTGGCTCCCACCGGGATTGGGAGCTCTGTGCAGGTCCCAGGCGATCTGCAGGCACTGGAGCACAGGCCGGGAAGCCGGCCTGTTTGCCTGATGCTGCTGGACGAACCGCCGCTTCCCTGGACTCCCAGCCTCCTCTCCTTTCCTGGTCTCATTGGTGTGAGCGAAGATCCGGAGTCTGGGGTGCTTGGCTCCCACCGGCATTGGGAGCTCTGTGCAGGTCCCAGGCGATCTGCAGGCACTGGAGCACAGGCCGGGAAGCCGGCCTGTTTGCCTGATGCTGCTGGACGAACCGCCGCTTCCCTAGACTCCCAGCCTCCTCTCCTTTCCTGGTCTCGTTGGTGTGAGCAAAGATCCGAAATCTGGGGTGCTTGGCACCCGCCGGGATTGGGAGCTCTGTGCAGGTCCCAGGCGATCTGCAGGCACTGGAGCACAGGCCGGGAAGCCGGCCTGTTTACCTGATGCTGCTGGAAGAACCGCTGCTTCCCTGGGCTCCTATTTCCAATTTCTAATTTTTTTTCTAATAACCTGTTTATTTTCAATTTTTGTTTTATTTCTATTTCCTCATTTATTTCTAATTCCTGATTTACTTCCAATTCCTGATTTAGTTCCAATTTGTAATTTATTTCCAATTTCTCAATAATTCTAATTCCTGATATTTCTGATTTATTTCCAGTTCCTGATTCATTTGTAATTGGTGATTTATTTCTAATTCCTTTTTTATTTCTGATTCCTGATTTATTTCTAGTTCCTGATTTATAACTAATTCCTAATTTGTTTCTAATTCCTGATTTATTTCCAATTTGATTTATTTCTCCTTTGCTTTGTCTCTAGGCTTCTCTGCATTAATTTCCAGGCCCCCGTGGCAACTGAGTTGGACCAAGAGGGGAAATAAACCAGGCATTAAAATGTTGCTTAAAACTGTAAACAGTAATGCATGCGTGATGTATAACAAACACAGAACACAGAACATGAAACACAGGTGCACACAACACACTGCTGATGCATCCCTACAGCAGCAGGCTGGGCTTTATTCCAGCAGGACTCTGGGAAACGTAGTCCAGGGAATTCTGGAACGTATCCGGAGGAATTATGGGAAATGTAGTCCAGGAGGATTCTGTGAAATGTGATTCAGGAGGATTCTAGGAAACGTAGTCCTCTAGGAATTCTGGGAAATGTAGTCCTGAGGGAATTTCAGGAAACGTAGTCCAAGATGATTCTGTGAAACGTAGTCCAGGAGGATTCTGGGAAATATGGTCCAGGTGGATTTTGCAATATGTAGTTCAGGAGGATTCTGGGAAATGTAGTGTACGAGGAATTGTGGGAAATGTAGTGAAGAAGAATTTTGTGGAATGTGGTCTCGCAGGATTCTGGGAAACGTAGTGCATGAGCGATTCTGGGAAATGTAGTCTAGAAGAATTCTGGCAAATGTGGTCCCCGAGGATTCTGGGAAATGTAGTCAGTGGTGGCATATGGGAAACCTGGTCTGAAAGGAATTCTGGGAAATGTAATCATAGATTGTGTGTTTATCTCTAAATATTAATCATAGATGTGTGTGTTTATCTCTAAATATTAATCACAGAGTGTGTGTTTATCTCTAAATATTAATCATAGAGAGTGTGTTTATCTTCTAAATATCTCTAAACAATAATCATAGTGTGTGTTTATCTCTAAATATTAATCATAGATTGTGTGTTTATCTTCAATATATTAATCATAGAGTGTGTGTTTATCTCTAAATATTAATCCATAGAGTGTGTGTTTATCTCTAAATATTAATCAATTAGTGTGTGTTTATCTCTAAATATTAATCACAGTATGTGTGTTTATCTCTAAATATTAATCATAGAGTGTGTGTTTATCTCTAAATATTAATCACAGAGTGTGTGTTTATCTCTAAATATTAATCATAGTGTGTGTTTATCTCTAAATATTAATCATAGAGTGTGTGTTTATCTCTAAATATTAATCATAGAGTGTGTGTTTATCTCTAAATATTAATCATAGAGTGTGTGTTTATCTCTAAATATTAATCATAGAGTGTGTGTTTATCTCTAAATATTAATCATAGAGTGTGTGTTTATCTCTAAATATTAATCATAGAGTGTATGTTTATCTCTAAATATTAATCATAGAGTGTGTTTATCTCTAAATATTAATCATAGAGTGTGTGTTTATCTCTAAATATTAATCAATAGAGTGTGTGTTTATCTCTAAATATTAATCAATAGAGTGTGTGTTTATCTCTAAATATTAATCATAGGGTGTGTGTTTATCTCTAAATATTAATCATAGTGTGTGTTTATCTCTAAATATTAATCATAGAGTGTGTGTTTATCTCTAAATATTAATCATAGAGTATGTGTTTATCTCTAAATATTAATCATAGAGTGTGTGTTTATCTCTAAATATTAATCATAGAGTGTGTGTTTATCTCTAAATATTAATCATAGAGTGTGTGTTTATCTCTAAATATTAATCATAGAGTGTGTGTTTATCTCTAAATATTAATCATAGAGTGTGTGTTTATCTCTAAATATTAATCATAGAGTGTGTGTTTATCTCTAAATATTAATCATAGAGTGTGTGTTTATCTCTAAATATTAATCATAGAGTGTGTTTATCTCTAAATATTAATCATAGAGTGTGTTTATCTCTAAATATTAATCATAGGTGTGTGTTTATCTCTAAATATTAATCATAGAGTGTTTATCACTAATATTGCTCATAGAGAGTGTGCTTATCTCTAAATATTAATCATTGAGTGTATGTTCATCTATAAATATTAATAATAGTGTGTATGATTACCTCTAAATATTAATAATAAAATGTGTGTTTATCTCTAAATATTAATCATAGAGTGTACTTGTCTCTAAATACTAATCATAGAGTGTATGTTTTTCTCTAAATATTAATCGTAGAGTGTATATTTATCTCCGAATATTAATCATAGAGTTTATTTATCTCTAAATATTAATCATAGAGTTTATTTATCTCTAAATATTTATAATTGAGAGTGTGATTATCTCTATATATTAATCACAGATTGTGTTTTTATCTTCTATATATTATCATAGTGTCTGCTCATCTCTAATTATTATTCATAGATTGTGTTCTTATCTTCTAAATATTAATCATAGAGTGTGTGTTTATCTTCTACAAATTATTCATTGAGTGTGTGTTTTCCTCTAAATATTAATCATAGATTATGTTTTATTTCTCTGCTCCTTGTATTCCTTATATATTTCTAATATCTGTTTTATTTCCAATTTCTAATTTATTTCTAATTCCTTGTTTATTTTCAATTTTTGTTTTATTTCTATTTCCTCATTTATTTCTAATTGCTGATTTACTTCTAATGCCTGATTAATTCCAATTTGTAATTTATTTCCAATTTCTCAATAATTCTAATTCCTGATATTTCTGATTCATTTCCAGTTCCTGATTCATTTGTAATTCGTGATTTATTTCTAATTCCTGTTTTATTTCTGATTGCTGATTCATTTCTAATTCCCGATTTATATCTAATCCGTAATTTGTTTTTATTCCTGATTTATTTCCATTTTGATTTATTTCTCCTTTGCTTTGTCTCTAGGCTTCTATGCATTAATTTCCAGGCCCCTGTGGCAACTGAGTTGGACCAAGATGGGAAATAAACCAGGCATTAAAATGTTGCTTATAACTGTAAAGAGTAATGCATGCGTGATGCATAACAAACACAGAACACAGAACATGAAACACAGGTGCACACAACACACTGCTGATATATCCCTAGAGCAGCAGGCTGGGCTGTGGTCCAGCAGGATTCTGGGAAACGTAGTCCAGGAGGAGTTATGGGAAATGTAGTCCAGGAGGATTCTGTGAAATATGATTTAGGAGGATTCTAGGAAACGTAGTCCTCTAGGAATTCTGGGACATGTAGTCCTGAGGGAATTTCGGGAAACGTAGTCCAAGATGATTCTATGAAACGTAGTCCAGGAGGATTCTGGGAAATATGGTCCAGACGAATTTTGCAATATGTAGTTCAGGAGGATTCTGGGAAATTTAGTGTGTGAGGAATTGTGGGAAATGTAGTGAAGAAGTATTTTGTGGAATGTGGTCTCGCAGGATTCTGGGAAACGAAGTGCACGAGCGATTGTGGGAAATATAGCCTAGAAGAATTCTGGCGAATGTGGTCTCAGAGTATTCTGGGAAATGTAGTTGGGGGGGCATATGGGAAACGTGGTCCGAGAGGAATTCTGGGAAATGAAATCATAGACTGTATTTATCTCTAAATATTAATCATAGTGTGTATGTTTGTCTCTAGATATTAATCACACAGTGTGTGTTTATCTGTAAATATTAATCATTGAGTGTGTGTTCATTTCAAAATATTAATAATACTGTGTGTGGTTTCCTCTAAATATTAATCATAGTCTGTATGTCTATCTCTAAAAATTAATAATAGAGTATGTATTTATCTCTAAATATTAATCACATAATGTGTGTATCTCTAAATATTAATCTTTGAGGGTTTGATTATCTCTAAATATTAATCACAGAGTGTGAGATTATCTCTAAATATTAATCATAGAGTGTGTGTTTATCTCTAAATATTAATCACAAAATGTGTGTATCTCTAAATATTAATCATAGAGTGTGTGTTTATCTCTAAATATTAATCATAGTGTGTCTGTTTATCTCTACCTATTAATCATAGAGGTGTGTTTATCTCTAATATTACCCATAGAGTGTGTGTTTATCTCTAAATATTGATTATAGAGTTGTGTTTATCTCTAAATATTAATCATAGTCTGTATATCTCTAATGTTACCTATAGAGTGTATGTTTGTTCCTAAATATTAATCATAGAGTGTGTGTTTCTCTTCTAAATATTAATCATAGAGTGTGTGTTTATCTCTATATATTAATCATAGTGTGTGTTTATCTCTAAATATTAATCATAGTGTGTGTTTATCTCTAAATATTAATCATAGTGTGTGTTTATCTCTAAATATTAATCATAGTGTGTGTGTTTATCTCTAAATATTAATCATAAGTGTGTGTTTATCTCTAAATATTAATCATAGAGTGTGTGTTTATCTCTAAATATTAATCATAGAGTGTGTGTTTATCTCTAAATATTAATCATAAGTGTGTGTTTATCTCTAAATATTAATCATAAGTGTGTGTTTATCTCTAAATATTAATCATAGAGTGTGTGTTTATCTCTAAATATTAATCATAGAGTGTGTGTTTATCTCTAAATATTAATCATAGAGTGTATTTATCTCTAAATATTAATCATAGAGTGTGTGTTTATCTCTAAATATTAATCATAGAGTGTATGTTTATCTCTAAATATTAATCATAGAGTGTGTGTTTATCTCTAAATATTAATCATAGAAGGTGTGTTATATCTCTACATAATAATCATATGTGTGTGTTTATCTCTAAATATTAATCATAGAGTGTGTTTATCTCTAAATATTAATCATAGAGTGTATGTTTATCTCTAAATATTAATCATAGAGTGTGTGTTTATCTCTAAATATTAATCATAGAGTGTGTGTTTATCTCTAAATATTAATCACAGAGTGTGTGTTTATCTCTAAATATTAATCATAGAGTGTGTGTTTATCTCTAAATATTAATCATAGAGTGTGTGTTTATCTCTAAATATTAATCATAGAGTGTGTGTTTATCTCTAAATATTAATCATAGATGTGTGTTTATCTCTAAATATTAATCATAGAGTGTGTGTTTATCTCTAAATATTAATCATAGAGTGTGTGTTTATCTCTAAATATTAATCAAAGAGTGTGTGTTTATCTCTAAATATTAATCATAGTGTGTGTGTTTATCTCTAAATATTGATCATAGAGTTGTGTTTATCTCTAAATATTAATCATAGAGTGTTTATCTCTAATATTACTCATAGAGTGTGTGTTTATCTCTAAATATAAATCATAGAGTTGTGTTTATCTCTAAATATTAATCATAGTCTGTATATCTCTAATATTACCCATAGAGTGTATGTTTGTTCCTAAATATTAATCATAGAGTGTGTGTTTCTCTTCTACATATTAATAATAGAGTGTGTGTTTATCTGTATATATTAATTATGGTGTGTTTATCTCTAATATTAATCACAGTGTGTTTGTTTATCTCTAAATATTAATCACATAGTGTGTGTTTAACTCTAAATATTAATCATAGAGTGTTTATCTCTACATATTGATCATAGATTGTGTGTTTATCTCTAAATATTAATCATAATGTGTGTGTTTATCTCTAAATATTAATCATAGACTGTATTTATCTCTAAATATTAATCAGACTGTGTGTTTATCTCTAAATAGTAATCATAGACTGTATGTTTACCTATATATTTCTTTTTATCATTTTTTTACATTTTAAATAGCTTGTTTTACATGCCAATCCCAGTTCCCTCTCCCTCCCCTCCTCCCGCACTGCCTTTCTCCCCCACCCTCGCACCCTATTGCCAAATCCATCCACATAGGGGATATCAGAGTCTGTCATTTTACTCTGGGTAGGGTCCAGGCACTCCCCTAAGAGTCCAGGCTGAGAGAGCATCCCTCTTTGTGCGATAGGAACACGAAGACTGTTTGTATATCAGGGATAAACACTGATCCACAGCTCAGGTCCCCATAGGTTGCCCAGGCCTTCTCGCTGACACTCACATTTGGGGGGGGTCCAGATCAGTCCCATGCTGGCCTCCCCACTGAGAGTCTGGTGTCCAAGAGCTCTCCCCTGTTCAGATCAGCTGTCTCTTCTGGTTTTGCCAGCACATTCTTTGCCAATTTGCTCATCACTCCTCTCTCTCTGTCACTGGGTTCCTTGGGTTCAGTTTAGTGATTAATTGTGTGTTTGCCTCTGCTTCCATCAGTCACAGGATGAAGGCTCCCGGATGATTATGGACATCAAGTTCATTATCAGGGATGGGCATTCGAGGTGGTCTCTCCACTATTGCTTAGCTTGCCAATTGGTGTTATTCCTTTAGATCACTCGAGGTCACTTTGGTGACTGATCTGTCTTCGATCCTATGATTCCCTCTTCTCCCTATTCTACCCCCACCCCCTCAACTTCCTGTTCACCCATGACAAACTCTCTTCGTCTTCATCCCCTCTCTTCTTCCCAGGTCCCACTCCCCCCCACCCCTCGCCGTGTTCCCCATCCATTCAGAGGATCTTGTCTCAATCCTCTTCTCTTGGGTACTATGCATATATGCATATCTTTTAGGTACTTTCCTGTTTCCCAGACTCTCTATCAGTGGAAGTGCAGACTGGCACTATCCTTATCCATGTCTAAAATCCATATATGAGTGAGTACATACCATGTTTGTCTTTTTGCGATTGGGTGACCTCACACAGGATGGTTTCTTCCAGTGGTATCCATTTCCCTGAAAATTTCAAGATTCTATTGATTTTTTCTAATGAGTAATACTGTGATTATTATTTAGAGATAAACACACACTCTCTATGATTAATATTTATAGATAAACTCACACTCCATTATTAATATGTAGAAGATAAACAAACACTCTATGATTAATATATAGAGATAAACACTCACTCTATAGGTAATATTAGAAATAAACATTCTATGATTAATATTTAGAGATAAAGACACATTGTATGATTAATATTTAGAGATAAATTTAACTCTATGATCAAAATTTAGAGATAAACACACACTCTATGATTAATATGTAGAAATAGACACACACTCTATGAGTAATATTTAGAGATAAACACACTCTATGATTAATATTTAGAGATAAATTCACACTCTATGAGTAGGATTTACAGAAAAACACACACAGTATGAATAATATTTAGAGATAAATACACACACAGTGATTAATATTTAGAGATAAACACACACACTATGATTAATATTTAGAGATAAATACACATCTATGATTAATATTTAGAGATAAACACAGACTCTATGATTAATATTTAGAGATAAACACACATCTATGATTAATATTTAGAGATAAACATACACTGTATGATTAATATTTAGAGATAAACACACATTCTATGATTAATATTTAGAGATAAACACACTCTATAATTAATATGTAGGGATAAACACACACTCTATGATTAATATTTAGAAATTGACAAACACTCTATGATTAATACTTAGAAGAAGATAAACAGAACTCGATGATTAATATTTAGAAATAAACACACATCTATGATTAATATTTAGAGATAAACACACACTCTATGATTAATATTTAGAGATAAACACACATCTATGATTAATATTTAGAGATAAACATACACTGTATGATTAATATTTAGAGATAAACACACATTCTATGATTAATATTTAGAGATAAACACACTCTATAATTAATATGTAGGGATAAACACACTCTATGATTAATATTTAGAGATAAACGAACACTCTATGATTAATATTTAGAGATTAACAAACACTCTGTGATTAATATTTTGAGATAAACACACACTCTATTATTACTAAATAGAGATACTCACACTCTATGATTAGTATTAATAGATAAGGAAACACTCTATGATTAATATATAGAGATAAACACACACTCTATGATTAATATTTAGAGATAAACACACACTCTATGATTAATATTTAGAGATAAACACACACTCTATGATTAATATTTAGATAAACACACTCTATGATTAATATTTAGAGATAAACACACACTCTATGATTAATATTTAGAGATAAACACACACTCTATGATTAATATTTAGAGATAAACACACACTCTATGATTAATATTTTGAGATAAACACACACTATTATTAATATTTAGAGATAAACATACACTCTATGATTAATATTTAGAGATAAACCCACACACGCTGATTAATATTTAGAGATAAACACACACTCTATGATTAATATTTAGAGATAAACACACACTCTATGATTAATATTTAGAGATAAACACACACTCTATGATTAATATTTAGAGATAAACACACACTCTATGATTAATATTTAGAGATAAACACACACTCTATGATTAATATTTAGAGATAAACACACACTCTATGATTAATATTTAGAGATAAACACACAATCTATGATTAATATTTAGAGATAAACACACACTCTATGATTAATATTTAGAGATAAACACACACTCTATGATTAATATTTAGAGATGAATACAACTCTATGATCAATATTTAGAGATAAACACACACATATGATTATTATGTAGAGATAAACACACCTTCTATGATTAATATTTAGAGATAAACACACGATCTATGATTGATATTTAGAGATAAACACACACTGTATGATAAATATTTAGAGACAAACACACACTCTATGATTAATATTTAGAGATAAATACACATCTATGATTAATATTTAGAGATAAACACACACTCTATGATTAATATTTAGAGATAAACACACACTCTATGATTAATATTTAGAGATAAACACACTCTATGATTAATATTTAGAGATAAACATACATCTATGATTAATATTTAGAGATAACACACTCTATGATTAATATTAGAGATAAACACACACTCTATGATTAATATGTTAGAGATAAACACTACTCTATGATTAATATTTAGAGATAAACACACACTCTATGATTAATATTTAGAGATAAACACACATCTGTGATTAATATTTAGAGATAAACACACACTCTATGATTAATATTTAGAGATAAACACACTCTATGATTAATATTTAGAGATAAACACACACTCTATGATTAATATTTAGAGATAAACACACACTCTATGATTAATATTTAGAGATAAACACATACTCTATGATTAATATTTAGAGATAAACACACACTCTATGATTAATATTTAGAGATAAACACACACTCTATGATTAATATTTAGAGATAAACACACACTCTATGATTAATATTTAGAGATAAACACACACTCTGTGATTAATATTTAGAGATAAACACTCTATGATTAATATTTAGAGATAAACACACACTCTATGATTAATATTTAGAGATAAACACACACTCTATGATTAATATTTAGAGATAAACACATTCTATGATTAATATTTAGAGATAAATACAACTGTATGATCAATATTTAGTGATAAACTCTGACACTATGCTTAATATTAGAGATATACAAACACTATGTTTGATAGTAGAAAAACACTCTGTGATTAATACTTAGAGATAAACACACTAACTATAATTAATATTTACAGATAAACACATACTCTATGATTAATATGTAGAAGATAAACACACACTCTATGATTAATATTTAGAGATATACACACACTCTATGATTTATATTTAGGAATTAACACACACTCTGTGATTAATATTTAGATAAAAACAACTCTCTATGATTAATATTTAGAGAAAAACACTTTGTGATTATTATTTACAGATAAACACAAACACTATGATTAATATTTAGAGATAAACTCACACTCCATGATTAATATTTAGAGATAAACACACTCTATGATTAATATTTAGAGATAAATACAACTCTATGATAAATATTTAGAGATAAACACACACTCTATGATTAATATATAGAGATAAACACACACTCTATGATTAATATTTAGAGATAAACACACACTCTATGATTAATATTTAGAGATAAACACACAATCTATGATTAATATTTAGAGATAAACACACTCTATGATTAATATTTAGAGATAAACACACACTCTATGATTAATATTTAGAGATACACACACTCTATGATTAATATTTAGAGATAAACACACACTCTATGATTAATATTTAGAGATAAACACACTCTATGATTAATATTTAGAGATAAACACACACTCTATGATTAATATTTAGAGATAAACACACACTATGATTATTATTTAGAGATAAACACACTCTATGATTAATATTTAGAGATAAACACACTCTATGATTAATATTTAGAGATAAACACACACTCTATGATTAATATTTAGAGATAAACATACACTCTATGATTAATATTTAGAGATAAACACACTCTGTGATTAATATTTAGAGATAAACACACACTCTATGATTAATATATAGAGATAAACACACACTCTATGATTAATATTTAGAGATAAAACACACTCTATGATTAATATTTAGAGATAAACACACACTCTATGATTAATATTTAGAGATAAACACACACTCTATGATTAATATTTAGAGATAAACACACACTCTATGATTAATATTTAGAGATAAACACACACACTATGATTAATATTTAGAGATAAACACACACTCTATGATTAATATTTAGAGATAAACACACACTCTATGATTAATATTTAGATATAAACACACACTATGATTAATATTTAGAGATAAACACACACTCTATGATTAATATTTAGAGATAAACACACACTGTATGATTAATATTTAGAGATAAACACAAACTCTATGATTAATATTTAGAGATAAACACAAACTCTATGATTAATATTTAGAGATAAACACACATCTATGATTAATATTTAGATGATAAACACACATCTATGATTAATATTTAGAGATAAACACACATCTATGATTAATATTTAGAGATAAACACACACTCTATGATTAATATTTAGAGATAAACACACACTCTGTGATTAATATTTAGAGATAAACACATACTCTATGATTAATATTTAGAGATAAACACACACTCTATGATTAATATTTAGAGATAAACACACACTCTATGATTAATATTTAGAGATAAACACACACTCTATGATTAATATTTAGAGATAAACACACAATCTGTGATTAATATTTAGAGATAAACATACATCTATGATTAATATTTAGAGATAAACACACACTCTGTGATTAATATTTATAGATAAACACACTCAATGATTAATATTTAGAGATAAACACACACTCTATGATTAATATTTAGAGATAAACACACACTCATATGATTAATATTTAGAGATAAACACACACTCTATGATTAATATTTAGAGATAAACACACACTCTATGATTAATATTTAGAGATAAACACACACTCTATGATTAATATTTAGAGATAAACACACACTCTATGATTAATATTTAGAGATAAACACACACTCTATGATTAATATTTAGAGATAAACACACACTCTATGATTAATATTTAGAGATAAACACATACTCTATGATTAATATTTAGAGATAAACACACACTCTATGATTAATATTTAGAGATAAAGACACACTCTATGATTAATAATTTAGAGATAAACACACACTCTATGATTAATATTTAGAGATAAACACATACTCTATGATTAATATTTAGAGATAAACACACACTCTATGATTAATATTTAGAGATAAACACACACTCTATGATTAATATTTAGAGATAAACACACACTCTATGATTAATATTTAGAGATAAACACACACTCTATGATTAATATTTAGAGATAAACACACACTCTATGATTAATATTTAGAGATAAACACACACTCTATGATTAATATTTAGAGATAAACACACACTCTATGATTAATATTTAGAATAAACACACACTCTATGATTAATATTTAGAGATAAACACACACTCTATGATTAATATTTAGATATAAACACTCACTCTATGGTTAATAATTAGAGATATACACACACTCTATGATTAATATGTAGATAAACAAACACTCTATGATTAATATTTAGAGATAAACAAACTCTATGATTAATATTTAGTGATAAACACATAATTTATGATTAATATTTAGACAAACACACACTCTGTGATTAATATTTAGAGATAAACACAATATATGATTAATATTTTGAGATAAACACAAAGTCTATGATTAAAATTTAGATAAGACACTTTCTATGATTAATATTTAGAGATAAACACACTCTACGATTAAAATTTAGAGAGAAACCCACAATTTATGATTAATATTTAGATTAAACACACTCTGTGATTAATATTTAGATATAAACATACTGTCTTTGATTAATTTTTATTGATAAACATACTATGATTAATATTTAGAGATGAAACACAATTTATGATTAATATATAGATAAACACATACTCAGTGATTAACATTTAGAGATAAATACACACTCTGTGATTAATATTAAGATAAACACACACAGTGTGACTAATATTTAGAAAAACACACACTCGGACTGGATTAATAGTTTAGAGATAAACACACACTCTATGAGTTAATGATTACAGATAAACACACACTCTGATTAATATTTAGAGATAAACACACACTCTATGATTAATATTTAGAGATAAACACACACTCTATGATTAATAATTAGAAGATAAACACACACTCTATGAATAATATTTAGAGATAAACACACACTCTGTGATTAATATTTAGAGATAAACACACACTGTATGATATAATATTTAGAGATACAAACACACACTCTATGATTAATATTTAGAGATAAACACACATTATAGATTAATATTTAGAGATAAACACACACTCTATGATTAATATTTAGAGATAAACACACATTCTATGATTAATATTTAGAGATAAACACACACTCTATGATTAATATTTAGAGATAAACACACATTCTATGATTAATATTTAGAGATAAACACACACTCTATGATTAATATTTAGAGATAAACACACTATATGATTAATATTTAGAGATAAACGAACACTCTATGATTAATATTTAGAGGATAAACACACACTCTATGATTAATATTTAGAAATACAACAATACTTAGAAGTAATATATAGATCGATGATTAATATTTAGAAATAGATACAACATCTACTACATTCAAAATTTAGGTAAATCAGACTACACTACGATTAATACTTAGAGATTAATTCTAGAATACTCTGTGATTAATATTATACAGAATCACTCTGTGATATTATATGAGATACACACACTCTATGATTAGCTAATTAGTAGATAACACACACTCTATGATTAGCATTAATAGATAAGGAAACACTCTATGATTAATATATAGAGATAAACTCACACTCTCTGAGTAGGATTTACAGATAAACACACACACTATGATTAATATTTAGATAAACACACAATCTATGATTAATATTATGATAAACACACACACACTGTGATTAATATTTAGAGATAAACAACCACCCTGTGATTATTTTTATTGATAAACATTCTATGATTATTATTTAGAGATAAACACACACTCTATGATGAATATTAAGATGAACATACACTCTTTGCAAGTACTTATTGATAAATACACTATGATTAATATTTAGATAATCACAAGCACTGTGATTAATATTTAGAGATTAACACACATACTATGATTAATATTTAGAGATAAATACATACTCTTTGATTAATATTTATTGATAAACACACTATGATTAATATTTAGAGAAAAACACACACACTGTGATTAATATTTAGATAAACACTCACTCTATTATTAATATTTAGAGATAAACACACTCTATGATAAATATTTAGAGATAAACACACGGTATAATTAGTATTTAAAGATAAACAAACTATCTATGATTAATAATAAGATAAATACACACTCGTTGATTAATATTTAGAGATAAACACTCACTCTATGATTAATATTTGGAAATAAACCCACACTCTATGAATACTGTTTACAGATAAACATGCACTCTGTGATTATTTTTATTGATAAACAGTATATGATTAATATTTAGAGATAAACACACACACTATTATTGATATGTAGATAAACACACAACTAAGATTAATATTTATAGATAAAAACACACTCTATGATTAATATTTAGGGATAAACTCACAATTTATGATTAATATTTAGATTAATACACTCTCTGTGATTAATATTTTGAGATAAACAAACAATCTATGATTAATTTTTAGAGATAAACACACTCTCTATTATTACTATTTAGAGATATACACACGCTCTATGATTAATATTTAGAGATAAGGAAAGACTCTATGTTTAATATTTAGAGATAAACACACACTCTATGATTAATATGTATTAGATAAAAACACACTCCATGATTAACATTTAGAGATAAACTCACACTCTATGAATAGGATTTACAGATGAACACATACACTATGATTAATATTTAGAGATAAACCCACACTCTATAATTAATATTTAGAGTTAATCACACACTCAATGATTAATATTAGAGATACACACACTATGTGATTAATATTTAGAGATAAACACACAATCTATGATTAACATTTAAAGATAAACACACATGCTATGATTAATATTTAGATATAAACTCATACTCTGTGATTAATGTTTAGATAATCACACACTTAATGATTAATATTGACAGATACACACACTATGTGATTAATGTTTAGAGATAAACACACACTATTATAAATATTTAGAGATAAACACACACTCTATGATTAATATTTAGATGTAAATGCACTATGATTTATATGTAGAGATAAACACACGATCTATGATTAATATTTAGATAAACACACGAACTATGATTAATTTTTAGAGATAAACACTCACTCTATGATTAATATTTAGAGATAAACACACTCTATGATTTATATTTAGAGATAAAAACTCAATCTTTAATTATTATTTTGATATAAACACACTCTACGATTAATATTTAGAGATAAACACTCTATGATTAATATTTAGAGATAAACACACGATCTATGATTAACACTCAGAGGTAAACACACACTGTTTGATTACGTTTCCCAGAATTCCTTTCGGACAAGGTTTCCCTTGAGTCCCCACCGACTACATTTCCCAGAATCCTGCGAGAACACATTCCACAAAATTCTTCTTCACTACATTTCCCACAATTCCTCGTATGCTACATTTTCCAGAATCCTCCTGAACTACGTATTGCAAAATCCACCTGTACCATATTTCCCAGAATCCTCCTGGACTACGTTTCACAGAATCATCTTGGACTACATTTCCCGAAATTCCCTCAGGACTACATGTCCCAGAATTCCTAGAGGACTACGTTTCCTAGAATCCTCCTGAATCACATTTCAAAGAATCCTCCTGGACTACATTTCCCAGAATTCCTCCTGGACTACGTTTCCCACAATTCTGCCTGGATTACGTTTCCCAGAATCCTGCTGGACCACAGCCCAGCCCGCTGCTCTAGGGATGTATCAGCAGTGTGTTGTGTGCACCTGTGTTTCATGTTCTGTGTTCTGTGTTTGTTATACATCACGCATGCATTACTGTTTACAGTTTTAAGCAACATTTTAATGCCTGGTTTATTTCCCCTCTTGGTCCAACTCAGTTGCCACGGGGGCCTGGAAATTAATGCAGAGAAGCCTAGAGACAAAGCAAAGGAGAAATAAATCAAATTGGAAATAAATCAGGAATTAGAAACAAATTAGGAATTAGATATAAATCAGGAATTAGAAATAAATCAGGAATCAGAAATAAAACAGGAATTAGAAATAAATCACGAATTACAAATGAATCAGGAACTGGAAATAAATCAGAAATATCAGGAATTAGAATTATTGAGAAATTGGAAATAAATTACAAATTGGAACTAAATCAGGAATTGGAAGTAAATCAGGAATTAGAAATAAATGAGGAAATAGAAATAAAACAGAAATTGAAAATAAACAAGGAATTAGAAATAAATTAGAAATTGGAAATAAAACAGATATTAGAGATATATAAGGAATACAAGGAGCAGAGAAATAAAACATAATCTATGATTAATATTTAGAGGAAAACACACACTCTATGATTAATATTTACAGATGAATCACACACTCTATGATTAATATTTAGAGATAAACACAAATCTTATAATTAATATTTACAGATAAACACACACTCTATGATTAATATTTAGAAATAAACACACTCTATGATTAATATTTAGAGATAAACACACACTCTATGATTAATATTTAGAGATACACACACTATATGATTAATATTTAGAGATAAACACACACTCTATGATTAATATTTAGAGATAAACACACACTCTATGATTAATATTTAGAGATAAACACACACTCTATGATTAATATTTAGAGATAAACACTCTATGATTAATATTTAGAGATAAACACTCTATGATTAATATTAGAGATAAATACACTCTATGATTAATATTTAGAGATAAACACACACTCTATGATTAATATTTAGAGATAAACACACTCTATGATTAATATTTAGAGATAAACACACACTCTATGATTAATATTTAGAGATAAACACACTATGATTATATTAGAGATAAACACACTATGATTAATATTTAGAGATAAACACACTCTATGATTAATATTTAGAGATAAACACACACTCTATGATTAATATTTAGAGATAAACACACACTCTATGATTAATATTTAGAGATAAACACACACTCTGTGATTAATATTTAGAGATAAACACACTCTATGATTAATATTTAGAGATAAACACACACTCTATGATTAATATTTAGAGATAAACACACACTCTATGATTAATATTTAGAGATAAACACACACTATGATTAATATTTAGAGATAAACACACATTCTATGATTAATATTTAGAGATAAACACACACTCTATGATTAATATTTAGAGATAAACACACACTCTATGATTAATATTTAGAGATAAACACACACTCTATGATTAATATTTAGAGATAAAACACACTCTGTGATTAATATTTAGAGATAAACACATATCTATGATTAATATTTAGAGATAAACACACACTCTATGATTAATATTTAGAGATAAACACACATTCTATGATTAATATTTAGAGATAAACACACACTCTATGATTAATATTTAGAGATAAACACACTATGTGATTAATATTTAGATAAATAAACACTCTATGATTCATATTTAGAGATAAACACACTCTCTATGATTAATATTTAGAGATAAACACACACTATGATTAATATTAGAGATAAATACACACTCTGATTAACTTTTAGAGATAAATACAAACTCTATGATTAATATTTAGAGATACACACACTATGTGATTAATATTTAGAGATAAAAACACACTCTATGATTAATATTTAGAGATAAACACACACTCTATGATTAATATTTAGAGATAAACACACACTCTATGATTAATATTTAGAGATAAACACAACTCTATGATTAATATTTCAGGTAAATACACTCTATGATTAATATTTAGAGATAAACACACACTCTATGATTAATATTTAGAGAAAACACATACTCTGTGATTAATATTTCGAGATAAACACACACTCTATGATTAATATTTAGAGATAAACACACACTCTATGATTAATATTTAGAGATAAACACACACTCTATGATTAATATTTAGAGATAAACACACACTCTATGATTAATATTTAGAGATAAACACACACTCTATGATTAATATTTAGAGATAAACACACACTCTATGATTAATATTTAGAGATAAACACACACTCTATGATTAATATTTAGAGATAAACACACACTCTATGATTAATATTTAGAGATAAACACAGTCTCTATGATTAATTTACAGATCAATACACTCTGTGATTAATATGTAGATGATAAACACACACTCTATGTTTAATATTTAGAGATAAACACACACTCTATGAGTAATATTTAGAGATAAATACACACTATGATTAATATTTAGAGATAAACACACAATCTATGATTAATATTTAGAGATAAACACACTATCTATGATTAATATTTAGAGATAAACACACACTCTATGATTAATATTTAGAGATAAACACACACTCTATGATTAATATTTAGAGATAAACACACACTCTATGATTAATATTTAGAGATAAACACACACTCTATGATTTATATTTAGACATAAACACAGTCTCTATGATTAATATTTAGAGATTAACATGCACTCTATGATTAATATTTAGAGATAAACACTCAATAAATGATTAATATTTAGAGATAAACACACACTCTATGATTAATATTTAGAGATAAACACACACTCTATGATAAATATTTAGAGATAAACACACACTCTATGATTAATACTTAGAGATAAACACACTATATGATTAATATTTAAAGATAAACACACATCTATGATTAATATTTAGAGATAAACACACAACTATGATTAATATTTAGAGATAAACACACACTCTGTGATTAATATTTAGAGATAAACACACACTCTATGATTAATATTTAGAGTTAAACACACACTCTATGATTAATATTTAGAGATAAACACACACTCTATGATTAATATTTAGAGATAAACACACATTCTATGATTAATATTTAGAGATACACACACACTATGATTAATATTTAGAGATAAACACACACTCTATGATTAATATTTAGAGATAAACTCACTATCTATGATTAATAATTAGAGATAAACACACACTATGATTAATATTAGAGATAAACACACACTATGATTAATATTTAGAGATAAACACACACTCTATGATTAATATTTAGAGATAAACACACACTCTGTGATTAATATTTAGAGATAAACACACACTCTATGATTAATATTTAGAGATAAACACACACTCTATGATTAATATTTAAAGATAAACACACACTCTGTTATTAATATTTATAGATAAACACATCTATGATTAATATTTAGAGATAACACACACTCTATGATTAATATTCATAGATAAACACACACACTATGATTAATATTTAGAGATAAACACACACTCTATGATTAATATTTAGAGATAATCACACACTCTGTTATTAATATTTAGAGATAATCACACACTCAATGATTAATATTTAGAGATACACACACTATGTGATTAATATTTAGAGATAAACACACACTCTATGATTAATATTTAGAGATAAAACCACACACTGTGATTAATATTTAGAGATAAACTCACACTCTATGATTAATATTTAGAGATAAACACACACTCTATGATTAATATTTAGAGATAAACAAACACTCTATGATTAATATTTAGAGATAAACACACACTATATGATTAATATTTAGAGATAAACACACACTCTATGATTAATATTTAGAGATAAACACATCTATGATTAATATTTAGAGATAAATACAACTCTATGATCAATATTTAGAGATAAACACACACTCTATGATTAATATTTAGAGATAAACACACACTCTATGATTAATATTTAGAGATAAACACACTCTATGATTAATATTTAGAGATAAACACACACTCTATGATTAATATTTAGAGATAAACACACACTCTATGATTAATATTTAGAGATAAACACACATCTATGATTAATATTTAGAGATAAACACACACTATGATTAATATTTAGAGATAAACACACTCTATGATTAATATTTAGAGATAAACACACACTCTATGATTAATATTTAGAGATAAACACATCTCTATGATTAATATTTAGAGATAAACACATCTATGATTAATATTTAGAGATAAACACACACTCTATGATTAATATTTAGAGATAAACACACTCTATGATTAATATTTAGAGATAAACACACACTCTATGATTAATATTTAGAGATAAACACTCTATGATTAATAATTAGAGATAAACACACATCTATGATTAATATTTAGAGATAAACACACACTCTATGATTAATATTTAGAGATAAACACACACTCTAAGATTAATATTTAGAGATAATCACACACTCAATGATTAATATTTAGAGATACACGCACTATGTGATTAATATTTAGAGATAAACACACACTCTATGATTAATATTTAGAGATAAAACCACACACTGTGATTAATATTTAGAGATAAACAAACACACTATTATTAATATTTAGAGATAAACACACTCTATGATTAATATTTAGAGATAAACACTACAATCTATGATTAATATTTAGAGATAAACACACACTCTATGATTAATATTTAGAGATAAACACACTCTATTATCAATATTTAGAGATAAACATACACACTGTGATTAATATTAGAGATAAACACACACTCTATGATTAATATTTAGAGATAAACACACTCTTTGATTAATATTTAGAGATAAACACACATCTATGATTAATAATTAGAGATAAACCACACTCTATGATTAATATTACAGATAAACACACACTATGATTAATATTTACAGATAAACACACACTCTATGATTAATATTTTAGAGATACACACTCTATGATTAGTAATTAGAGATAAACACACTCTAGTGATTAATATTTAGAGTATAAAACACACTTCTATGATTAATATTACAGATAAACACACTCTATGATTAATATTTCAGAGATAAACACTCTATGATTAATACTTAGAGATAAACACATACTCTATGATTAATATTTAGATGTAACCACACACTCTGTATTAATATTTAGAGATGAAAACACACTCTATGATTAATATTTAGAGATAAACACTAAATACTGTGATTAATATTTAGAGATAAACACACACTCTATGATTAATATTTAGAGATAAACATACACTCTATTATTAATATTTAGAGATAAACACACACTCTATGATTAATATTTAGAGATAAACACACACTCTGTGATTAATATTTAGAGATAAACACTCTATGATTAATATTTAGAGATAAACACACTCTGTGATTAATATTTAGAGATAATCACACACTCAATGATTAATATTTAGAGATACACACACAATGTGATTGATATTTAGAGATAAACACACACTCTATTATTAATATTTAGAGATAAACAAACAATCTATGATTAATATTTAGAGATAAACACAATGCTATGATTAATATTTAGAGATAAACTCACACTCTATGATTAATATTATAGATAAACACACACTCTATTATCAGATATTTAGATGATAATCACACACTCAATGATCAATATTTAGAGATAAACACACACACTATGATTAATATATAGATATAAATATACACTTTATGATTAATATTTAGAGATAAACTCACACTCTGTGATTAATATTTAGAGATAAACACAATCTCTATGATTAATATTTAGAGCTAAACACACACTCTATTATTAACATTTGGAGATAAACATACAGACTATGATTAATATGTAGAGATAGACACACACACTATGATTAATATTTAGAGATAAATACACTCTATGATTAATATTTAGAGATAAACACCCCCTCTGTGATTAATATTCAGAGTAAAACACACTTTCTATGTTTAATATTTAGAGATAAACACACACTCTATTATTAATATTTAGAGATAACCACACACACTATGATTAATATTTATAGATAAACACATACTCAATGATTAATATTTAGAAATAAACACACACTCTATGATTAATATTTAGAGATAGACACACACTCTATGAGCAATATTAGTGATAAACACACTCTATGATTAATGTTTAGAGATAAACACACACTTATGATTAATATTTAGAGATAATACACACTCTGTGATTAATATCTAGAGATAAACACACATTATAAGATTAATATTTAGAGATAAACATACACTGTATGATTAATATTTAGAGATAAACACACATTCTATGATTAATATTTAGAGATAAACACACTCTATGATTAATATTTAGAGATAAACACACTCTATGATTAATATTTAGAGATAAACACACATCTATGATTAATATTTAGAGATAAACACAACTCTATGATTAATATTTAGAGATAAACACACACTCTATGATTAATATTTAGAGATAAACACACTCTTTGATTAATATTTAGAGATAAACACACTCTATGATTAATATTTAGAGATAAACACACACTCTATGATTAATATTTAGAGATAAACACACTCTATGATTAATATTTAGAGATAAACACACACTCTATGATTAATATTTAGAGATAAACACACATCTATGATTAATATTTAGAGATAAACACACACTCTATGATTAATATTTAGAGATAAATACACATCTATGATTAATATTTAGAGATAAACACACACTCTATGATTAATATTTAGAGATAAACACACTCTATGATTAATATTTAGAGATAAACACACACTCTATGATTAATATTTAGAGATAACACACACTATGATTAATATTTAGAGATAAAAACACACTCTATGAATTAATATTTAGAGATAATCACACACTCTATGATTAATATTTAGAAGATAAACACACACTCTATGATTAATATTTAGAGATAAACACACATCTATGATTAATATTTAGAGATAAACACACACTCTATGATTAATATTTAGAGATAAACACACACTCTATGATTAATATTTAGAGATAAACACACTCTGTGATTAATATTTAGAGATAAACACACACTCTATGATTAATATTTAGAGATAAGCACACACTCTATGATTAATATTTAGAGATAAACACACATCTGTGATTAATATTTAGAGATAAACACACACTCTATGATTAATATTTAGAGATAAACACATACTCTATGATTAATATTTAGAGATAAACACACACTCTATGATTAATATTTAGAGATAAACACACACTCTATGATTAATATTTAGAGATAAACACACACTATGATTAATATTTAGAGATAAACACACACTCTATGATTAATATTTAGAGATAAACACACACACTATGATTAATATTTAGAGATAAACACACACTCTATGATTAATATTTAGAGATCAACACACAGTCTATGATTAATATTTAGAGATAAATACACTCTATGATTAATATTTAGAGATAAACACACACACTATGATTAATATTTATAAGAATAAAACACACTCTATGATTAATATTTAAAGATAAACACACTCATGATTAATGTATATAGATAAATACACATTCTATGAATAATATTTAGAGATAACACACACTATGAATAATATTTAGATAAACACACACTCTATGATTAATATTCATAGATAAACACACACTCTATGATTAATATTTAGAAGATAAAGACACACTCTATGATTAATATTTAGAGATAAACACACACACTATGATTAATATTTAGAGATAAACACACACTATGATTAATATTTAGAGATAAACACACACTCTATGATTAATATTTAGATGATAAACACACTCTGTGATTAATATTTAGAGATAAACACACTCTATGATTAATATTTAGAGATAAACACACACTCTATGATTAATATTTAGAGACAACACACTTTATGATTAATATTTAGAGATAAACTCACACTCTATTATTAATATATAGAGATAAACACACACACTATGATTAATATTTAGAGATAAATACACAATCTATGATTAATATTTAGAGATAAACACACAAACTATGATTAATATTTAGAGATAAACTCACATCTATGATTAATATTTCAAGATAAACACACTCTCTATGATTAATACTTAGAGATAAACACACTCTATGATTAATATTTAGAGATAAACACACATCTATGATTAATATTTAGAGATAAACACACACTCTATGATTAATATTTAGAGATAAACACACACTCTATGATTAATATTTAGAGATAAACACACACTCTATGATTAATATTTAGAGATAAACACACACTCTATGATTAATATTTAGAGATAAACACACACTCTATGATTAATATTTAGAGATAAACACACACTCTATGATTAATATTTAGAGATAAACACACACTCTATGATTAATATTTAGAGATAAACACACACTCTATGATTAATATTTAGAGATAAACACACACTCTATGATTAATATTTAGAGATAAACACACACATCTATGATTAATATTTAGAGATAAACACACACTCTATGATTAATATTTAGAGATAAACACACACTCTATGATTAATATTTAGAGATAAACACACACTCTATGATTAATATTTAGAGATAAACACACACTATCTGATATTTAGAGATAAACACTCTATGATTAATATTTAGAGACAAATACAACACTATGATCCATATTAGAGATAAACACACACACTATGATTAATATGTAGAAGATAAAAACACACTCTATGATTATTATTTAGAAGATAAACACACACACTATGATTAATATTTAGAGATAAACACACACTCTATGATTAATATTTACAGATAAACACACAGTCTTTGATTAATATGTAAAAGATAAAGACACACTCTATGATTAATATTTAGAGATAAACACACACACTATGATTAATATTTAGAGATAAACACACACTCTATGATTAATATTTAGAGATAAACACACACTATGATTAATATTTAGAGATAAACACACACAATGGTTAATATTTAGAGATAAACACACACTCTATGATTTTTATTTAGAGATAAACACACACACTATGATCAATTAATACTTAGAGACTAATATTTAGATATAAACAAAAATCTATGATTAATATTAGAGATAAACACACACTCTATGATTAATAGGTAGAAGATAGACACTGACATTATGATTATTATTTAGAGATAAACACACACACTATGATCAATATTTAGAGATAAACACACACTCTATGATTAATATTTAGAGATAAACTCACACTATCTGATAAATATTTAGAGATAAACACTCTATGATTAATATTTATAGATAAATACAACACTATGATCTATATTAGAGATAAACACACATTCTATGATTAATATTTATAGATAAACACACACTCTGTGATTAATATTTAGAGATAATCACACATTCTATTATTAATATGTAGAGAAAAACACACATTCTATGATTAACATTTATAGACAAAAACAACTCTATGATCAATATGTAGATATAAACACACACTCTAAGATTAATATTTAGAGTTAAATACACTCTATGATTAATACTTAGAGAGAAACACAATTTATGATTAATTTTCAAGATAAACACACTCTCTGTGATTAATATTTAGAGATAAACATGCACTCTATGATTAATATTTAGCGATAAACACATATCTATGATTAATATTTAGAGATAAACACACTCTGTGATTAATATTTAGAAGATAAACACAAACTGTATGAGGAACATTTAGAGATAAATACACTCGATGATTAATATGTAGAGATAAACTTATGATCTAAGTTTAATACTTAGAGATAAACACACAATCTATGATGAATATTTCAAGATAAACACACTCTCTATGATTAATAATTAGAAAAACACCCACTCTATGATTAATATTTAGAGCTAAACACAGACACTGAGATTAATATTAAGAGATAAAGACTCACTCTATGATTATAATTTAGTGATAAACATTCAGTCTATAATTACTATTTACATATAAACACACATTCTGTGATTATTTTTATTGATAAACACTCTATGATTAATATTTAGAGAAAAACACACACACTATGAATAATATGTAGATAAACACACATCTATGATTATATTTAGAGATAAACACACTCTCTATGATTAATATTTAGAAAAACACACACTCAATGATTTATATTTAGAGATAAACACACACTATTATTAATATTTAGAGATAAACACACACTGTGAATAATACTTAGAGATAAACAAATACTCTATAATGACATTTCCCAGAATTCCTTTCGGACCAGGTTTCCCATATGCCCCCACCGACTACATTTCCCAGAATCCTCCGGGACCACATTCACCAGAATTCTTCTAGACTACATTTCCCAGAATCGCTCGTGCACTATGATTTCCAAGAATCCTGCAAGACCACATTCCACAAAATGCTTTTTCACTTCCTTTCCCACAATTCCTCGTTCACTACATTTTCCAGAATCCTCCTGAACTACATATTGCAAAATCCACCTGGACTATATTTCCCAGAATCCTCCTGGACTAGGTTTCACAGAATCATCTTGGACAACATTTCCCGAAATTCCCTCAGGACTACATTTCCCAGAGTTCTTAGAGGACTACGTTTCCTAGAATTCTCGTGAATCACATTTCACAGAATTCTCCTGGACTATATTTCCCAGAATTCCTCCTGGACTACGTTTCCCAGAATCCTGCTGGACCACAACCCAGCCAGCTGATCTACATATCAGCAGTGTGTCGTGTGCACGCGTGTCTCATGTTCTATGTTCTGTGTTTGTTATATATCACGCATGCATTACTGTTTACAGTTTTAAGCAACATTTTAATGCCTGGTTTATTTCCCCTCTTGGTCCATCTCAGTTGCCACGGGGAACTGGAAATTAATGCAGAGAAACCTGGAGACAAAGCAAAGGAGAAATAAATCAAATTGGAAATAAATCAGGAATTAGAAACAAATTAAGGATTAGATATAAATCAGGAATTAGAAATGAATCAGCAATCAGAAATAAAACAGGAATTAGAAATAAATCACGAATTACAAATGAATCAGGAACTGGAAATGAATCAGAAATATCAGGAATTAGAATTATTGAGAAATTGGAAATAAATTAAAAAATGGAACTAAATCAGGAATTTGAAGTAAATCAGGAATTACAAATAAATGCAGAAATAGAAATGAAACAGAAATTGAAAATAAACAATGAATTAGAAATAAATTAGAAATTGGAAATAAAACAGATATCAGAGATACATAAGGTATACAAGGAGCAGAGAAATAAAACATAATCTATGATTAATATTTAGAGGAAAACACATACTCTATGATTAATATTTAGAGATAAACACACATTCTATGATTATATTTCAATATAAACACACTCTCTATGATTAATATGTAGAGATAAACGAACACTCTATGATTAATATTTAGAGATAAACCTACACTCTATGAATAATATTACAGATAAACACTCTATGATTAATATTTAAAGAACAACTCTATGATCAATACTTAGAGATAAACACACAATGTATGATTAATATTTATAGATAACCTTGCACTCTATGATTAATAATTAGAAATAAACACACATCTATGATTAATATTTAGAGATAAACACACATTCTGTGATTAATATTTAGAATATACACACTAACTATATGTTTAATATTTAGAGATAAATACACTTTATGATTAATATTTACAGATAAACAAACTCTCTATGATTAATATTTAAAGATAAATACACTCTATGTGTTATATTTAGAGATAAACACACACTCTATACTTAATATTTAGAGATACATACACTCTGTGATTAATATTTAGAGATAAACACACACTTTGATTAATATTTAGAGATATACACACTCTGTGATTATTATCTAGAGATAAACACACAATGTATGATTAATATTTAGAGATAAACATACACTGTATGATTAATACTTACAGATAAACACACACTCTATGATTAATATGTAGAAGACAGACACTCACTCGGTGATTAATATTTAGAGACAAACACACACTATGTGATTAACATTTAGAGGAAAACACATACTCTATTATTTATTTGTAGAAGGTAACCACACACTCTATGATTAATATTTAGATAATCACACACTCTGTGGTTAATACTCATAATAAACACACACTCCATGATTAATAAATAGAAGATAAAGACACACTGTCATTAATATTTAGAGATAAACAGAATTTGTGATTAATATTTAGAGATAAACACACACACAATGATTAATATTTGGAGATAAACACACATTGTATGATTAATATTTTGAGATAAACTCACACTCTATGATTAATATTTCGAGAAAAACACAATCTATGATTAATATTTGATATAAACACACATCTATGATTAATATTTAGAGATACACACACATCTATGATTAATATTTAGAGATAAACACACGACTCTATGATTAATATTTAGAGATAAACACACACTCTATGATTCACATTTAGAGATAAACACACACTCTATGATTACTATTTATAGATAAACACATTATGATTAATATTGAAAGATAAATTCAACACTATGATCTAATGTTTAGAGATAAACACACAATCTATGATTAATATTTAGACATAAACATACTCTCTGTGATTAATATTTAGAGATAATCACATCATCTATGATTGATATTTAGAGATAACACACACTCTATGATTAATATTATAGATAATCACACACTCTGTGGTTAATATTCATAATAAACACACACTCCATGATTAATATTTAGAAGATAAAGACACACTGTCATTAATATTTAGAGATAAACAGAATTTGTGATTAATATTTAGAGATAAACACACACTGCTATGATTAATATTTAGAGATAAACTCACACTCTATGATTAATATTTAGAGAAAAACACTCAATCTATGATTAATATTTAGAGATACACACACACTCTATGATTAATATTTAGAGATAAACACACACTCTATGATTAATATTTAGAGATAAACACACTCTATGATTAATATTAGAAACAAATTCAACACTATGATCTATGTTTAGAGATAAACACACAATCTATGATTAATATTTAGAGATAAACACACACTGTATGATTAATATTTATAGATAAACACTCTATGATTAATATTGATGATCTATGTTTAGAGATAAACACAAAATCTATGATTAATATTTAGAGATAAACAGACACTGTATGATTAATATTTATAGATAAACACTCTATGATTAATATTGAAAGATGAATTCAACACTATGATCTATGTTTAGAGATAAACACAAAATCTATGATTAATATTTAGAAATAAACACACACTCTGTGATTAATATTTAGAGATAAACACACCTATGATTAATATTTAGAGATAAAACACACTATGATTAATATTTAGAGATAAACACACATTATGATTAATATTTAGAGATAAACACACACTCTATTATTAATATTTAGATAAACATAATCTATGACTAATATTTGAGATAAACACACTCTATGATTAATATTTAGAGATAAACACACTCTATGATTAATATTTAGAGATAAACACACAATCTATGATTAATATTTAGATAAACACACTGTGATAAACATTTAGAGATAAACAAACACACTATGATTATAATTTGCAGATAAACACTCACTCTATGATTACTATATACAGATAAACACCCACTCTGTGATTATTTTCATTGATAAGCATTATATGATTAATATTTAGAGATAAACACACTCTATGATTAATAGTTAGATAAACTCACACTCTGTGATTAATATTTCGAGATAAACATACACTCTATGAGTAATATTTAGGGATAAACACACACTCTATGATTAATATAAAGATAAACACACACTCTGTGATTAATATTTATTGACAAACACGATATGATTAATATTTAGAGGTAAACACAAATACTGTTATTAATATTTAGAGATAAACACACACTCTATGGATAATATATAGAGATAAACACACACTCTTTGATAAATATTTAGAGACAAACACACACACTATTGGTAAGAGAAGCTTTTTCTTGCTAGCCACTTTGGTATATCCCCTGCCAGCCGCCTGGGCTCTGCCGCTTTCTAGTCCCAAATAAACACACAAGACGCTGTATTAATTATGAAGCTGTTGGCCTTGCTTGTTTCTTACTGGCTAGCTCTGACTTAAGTAATTACCCCATAATTGTTAATCTAAGTATGTCTCTTACCGGAGAATAGTTCCGGGCTTCCTACCCTATGGCGTCACATGTCGACTCTCCTGTGTTTTCTCCTTCCCAGAATCCTCCTGGACTCCTAGCCCCACCTATCTATATTCCTATTGGCCAGCAGTAATTTATTGACATATACATAGGACTTCCCCAACAGACTATGTTTAATATTTAAATAAACACATACTCTATGATTAATAGTTAGATAAGCCCACACTCTATGATTAATATTTAGATAAACACAGATTCTATGATTAATATTTATAAAGAAACCCACACTCTATGATTAATATTTAGAGATAAACACACACTCTATGATTAATATTTAGAGATAAATACACACTCTATGATTAATATTTAGAGATGAACACACACTCTATGATTAATATTTAGAGATAAACACACACTCTATGATTAATATTTAGAGATAAATACACTCTATGATTAATATTTAGAGATAAACACACACTCTGTGATTAATACTTAGAGATAAACACACACTCTATTATTAATATTTATAGATGAACACACACTCTATGATTAATATTTAGAGATAAACACTCAATCTTTGATTATTATTTTGAGATAAACACACACTATTATTAATATTTAGAGATAAACACACAATGTATGATTAATATTTACAGATAAACACAGTCTCTATAATTAATATTTAGCGATAAACAGACTCTCTATGATTAATATTTAGAGATAAACACACACTCTATGATTAATATTTAGAGATAAACACACACTCTGTGATTAATATTTAGAGATAATTAAACACTCAATGATTATATTTCCCAGAATTCCTTTCAGACCAGGTTTCCCATATGCCCCCACCAACTACATTTCCCAGAATCCTCCGGGACCACAATTGCCAGAATTCTTCTAGACTACATTTCCCAGAATCGCTCGTGCACTACGTTTCCCAGAATCCTGCGAGACCACATTCCACAAAATTCTTCTTCACTCCATTTCCCACAATTCCTCGTACACTACATTTTCCAGAATCCTCCTGAACTTCATATTGCAAAGTCCACCTGGACCATATTTCTCAGAATCCTCCTGGACTACGTTTCACAGAATCATCTTGGACTAAGTTTCCGGAAATTCCCTCAGGACTACATTTCCCAGAATTCCTAGAGGACTACGTTTCCTAGAATCCCCCTGAATCACATTTCACAGAATCCTCCTGGACTACATTTCCCATAATTCCTCCTGGAATACGTTTCCCAGAATTCCTCCTGGACTACATTTCCCAGAAACCTGCTGGACCACAGCCCAGCCCGCTGCTCTAGGGATGTTTCAGCAGCATGTTGTATGCACCTGTGTATCATGTTCTGTGTTCTGTGTTTGTTATATATCACACATGCATTACTGTTTACAGTTTTAAGCAACATTTTAATGCCTGGTTTATTTCCCCTCTTGGTCCAACTCAGTTGCCACGGGGGCCTGGAAATTAATGCAGAGAAGCCTAGAGACAAAGCAAAGGAGAAATAAATGAAATTGGAAATAAATCAGGAATTAGAAACAAATTAGGAATTAGATATAAATCAGGAATTAGAAATAAATCAGGAATCAGAAATAAAGCAGGAATTAGAAATAAATCATGAATTACAAATGAATCAGGAACTGAAAATAAATCAGAAATATCAGGAATTAGAATTATTGAGAAACTGGAAATAAATTACAAATTGGAACTAAATCAGGAATTGGAAGTGAATCAGGAATTAGAAATAAATGAGGAAATAGAAATAAAACAGAAATTTAAAATAAACAAGGAATTAGAAATAAATTACAAATTGGAAATAAAAGAGATATTAGAGATATATAAGGAATACAAGGAGCAGAGAAATAAATCATAATCTATGATTAATATTTAGAGGATAAACACACTCTATGATTAATATTTAGAGATAAATACACACTCTATGATTAATATTTAGAGATAAACACACACTCTATGATTAATATTTAGAGATAAACACACACTCATGTGATTAATATTTAGAGATAAACACACATCTGTGATTAATATTTAGAGATAAACACACACTCTGTGATTAATATTTAGAGATAAACACACACTCTATGATTAATATTTAGAGATAAACAAACACTCTATATTTAATATTTAGAGGTAAATACTCTATGATTAATATTTAGAGATAAACACACTCTGTGATTAATATTTAGAGATAAACACACACTCTATGATTAATATTTAGAGATAAACACACGATCTATGATTAATATTTAGAGATAAACACACACTCTATGATTAATATTTAGAGATAAACACACACTCTATGATTAATATTTAGAGATAAACACACTCTATGATTAATATTTAGAGATAAATACAACTGTATGATCAATATTTAGAGATAAACACACAATCTATGATTAATATTTAGAGATAAACACACACTCTATGATTAATATTTAGAGATAAACACACACTCTATGATTAATATTTAGAGATAAACACACACTCTATGATTAATATTTAGAGATAAACACACACTCTATGATTAATATTTAGAAGATAAACACAACATCTATGATTAATATTTAGAGATAAACACACACTCTATGATTAATATTTAGAGATAAACACAATCTATGATTAATATTTAGAGATAAACACACACTCTATGATTAATATTTAGAGATAAACACACACTCTATGATTAATATTTAGAGATAAACACACACTCTATGATTAATATTTAGAGATAACACACACTCTATGATTAATATTTAGAGATAAACACACACTCTATGATTAATATTTAGAGATAAACACACTCTGTGATTAATATTTAGAGATAAACACACACACTATGATTAATAATTTAGAGATAAACACTCACTCTATGATTACTATTTACAGATAAACACCCACTCTGTGATTATTTTCATTGATAAGCACTCTATGATTAATATTTAGAGATAAACACACACTCTATGATTAATATTTAGAGATAAACACACACTCTATGATTAATATTTAAAGATAAACACATACTCTATGATTAATAGTTAGATAAGCCCACACTCTATGATTAATATTTAGATAAACACAGATTCTATGATTAATATTTATAAAGAAACCCACACTCTATGATTAATATCTAGAGATAAACACACAATTTATGATAAATATTTAGATAAAAACACAGTCTATGATTAATATTTAGAGATGAACACACAATTTATGAGTAATATTTAGAGGTAAATATACACTCTGTGATTAATTTTTATTGATAAACACTCTATGATTAATATTTAGAGATAAACACACACTCCAAGTTTAATATTTAGAGATAAACACACTCTATGATTAATATTTAGAGATAAACACACAATCTATGATGAATATTAAGATAAACCCTTACTCTGTGATTAATATTTAGATAACTAAGAGATAATTACACACACTCTATGATTAATATTTAGAGATAAACACACACTCTTTCATTAATATTTCAATATAAACACACCCTCTATGATTAAAATGTAGAGATAAACCCACACTCTGTGATTAATATTACAGATAAACAGTATATGATTAATATTTAGAGATAAAAACAACTCTAAGATCAATATTTAGAGATAAAACACACTATAAGATTAATATTTAGCTCCAATACCCCAACCCCAGCGAGTCCATCTTCAGGTGAGATTGTGTCTCCGGCAGGACCCCTGCCCATCACCCATCCCCTTGATCTTCGGGGCAACTCCTGGCATCCAGAAGACCCGCTCATACAGGAAAGACATCAGCCCTTCCAAGACCCCAACCCCAGTGAGTCCAGCTTCAGGAAAGACATCAGGCCTTCCAAGACCCCAAACCCAGCGAGTCCAGCTTCAGGTGAGATTGGGTCTCCGGCGGGGACTGCCTGCCCATCACCCATCCTCTTGATCTTCCGGGCCGCTCCTGGCATCCAGAAGACCCGCCCACACAGGAAAGACAACAGCCCCTCCAAGACCCCAACCCCAGCAAGTCCAGCTTCAGAAGACCCACCCACATAGGAAAGACATCAGCCCCTCCAAGACCACAACCACAGCGAGTCCAGCTTCAGGAAAGACATCAGCCCTTCCAAAACCCCAACCCCAGAGAGTCCAGCTTCAGGAAAGAAATCAGACCTTCCAAGACCCCAACCCCAGCGAGTACAGCTTCAGGAGACCTGCCCACACAGCAAAGACACCAACAATTCCAAGACCCCAACCCCAGCGAGACTAGCTTCAGGAAAGAAATCAGCCCTTCCAAGACCCCAACCCCAGCGAGTACAGCTACAGGAGACCTGCCCACACAGCAAAGACGTCAACAATTCCAAGACCCCAACCCCAGCGAGACTAGCTTCAGGAAAGACATCAGCTCTACCAGGACCCAAACTCCGTGTCAGCATCCCCAGCTTCAGCTGCAGGAAGGAAGGAGACCAGTGGAGACGGAAAGACCCCACCAGCAACCATTGGAAGAAGAGATGGGAAGAAGACAGAATAAGAGATCACTCAGCAATAGAAACACCAACATGACCCCACCAGAATCCAGGGATCCAATACCAGCAAGACCCGAAAAGCACTACATAGACGAAGAAGAGGAGACAGACCTTAAAAATTATTTCATGAAGATGATGGAGACCCTCAAAGAAGAAACGAGGAAATCCCTTAAAGAAATACAAGAAAAAAACAAACAAAAAATCCATGAAATGGGGGAAAAATTCAAGAAATAAACAAATCTTTCAAAGAAGCTAAAGACCACCAAGAAAAAACCACCAAAAAAATTAAGGAAACAGCTCAAACAGTTGAAGGATTGAAAGCTGAAAGAGAAACGATAAAGAAACAAGGAATGAAGAGATGCTGGAAATAGAAAAGCTGGGTAAACGATCAGGAACTACAGATGCAAATATCACCAATAGAATACAAGAGAGAGAAGAGAGAATCTCGGGTGTTGAAGACTCATTAGAGGATATAGAGTCGTCAACCAAAGAAAATCTCAAAACCAACAAATCCTTAACACAAAATGTCCAGGAAATATGGGACACCGTGAAGAAGATAAACCTGAGAATAATAGGTATAGAAGAAGGTGAAGAAATTCAACTTAAAGGTACAGAAAACATATTCAACAAAATCATAAAAGAAAACTTCCCTAACCTAAAGAAAGATATGCCTATGAAAGTACAAGAATCTTACAGAACACCAAATAGGTTCGACCACAAAAAGAAGTCACCTCGCCATATAATAATCAAAACATCAAACCTACAGAGTAAAGAGAAATTATTAAGAGCAGCTAAAGAAAAAGGCCAAGTAACATACAAAGGCAGACCTATCCGAATTACACCTGACTTCTCAATGGAAACGATGAAAGCCAGAAGATCCTGGACACTAAGGTAACAAGGATGCCAGCCCAGATTACTATATCCAGCAAAGCTCTCAATTACCATAGATGGAGAAAACAAAATATTCCATGACAAAGCCAGATTTAAACAATACGTATCCATGAATCCAGCTCTCCAGAAAATGCTAGAAGGAAAAGCTAGAGCCAAGGAAGATAACTATATCCACAAAGACACAGGCAATATATAATCACACTTTACAAAACACCAAAAGAAAAAGGGAGGAGAAACTACACAAAATAACTTCACCAACAATAAATCAAGCACAAACATGAATCATCAATCAATGGTCATTAATATCCCTCAATGTCAATGGCCTCAACTTGCCTATAAAAAGACACAGACTAGCAAAATGGATACAAAGACGGAACCCTTCCTTCTGCTGCATACAAGAAACACATCTCAACATCAAAGATAGACGTTATCTCAGAGTAAAGGGTTGGGAAAAGATCTTCCAATCAAACGGTCCCAAGAAACAAGCGGGTGTAGCAATCCTAATATCTAACAAATTAGACTTCAAATTAAAACCAATCAAACGAGAAGAAGAAGGACACTTCATATTCATCAAAGGAAAAATACATCAAGACGAAGTCTCAATTTTAAACATCTACGCCCCAAATAAAAAGGCATCTTCATTTGTGAAAGAAACATTACTAAAGCTCAAAATTCACATAAAATCTCACACACTAATAGTAGGAGACTTCAACACTCCGCTCTCATCGCTAGACAGGACCTCCAGACAGAAACTTAAACATTACTAAAGCTCAAAATGCATATAAAATCTCACACACTAATAGTAGTTACGCATATAATATCCCATAGAGTGTTGAATAGTTAGTTTTCAAGAAGTTACGCATGTAGTTTCTCACACAGTGTTGTATCATTAGTTTTCAAGAAGGTATGCATGTAGTTTCTCTTAGAGTGTTATATAGTTAGTTTTCAAGAAGTTACACAGGTAGTTTCTCACACTTTTTTATCATTAATTTTCAAATAATTACGTATGCAGATTCTCACACAGAGTTTTATTGTTAGTTTTCAAGAGGTATTTCAGGAACTTGTATTTTAAAAAGAAATTTATGTCAATAAGTCAGTGGTTAGTCATTGCTAACAGCCCAGGTCTGAGTACATCCCACACTGTACTACTGTTACCATTAGAGAGGGTAGCTGGATCATTTATTAAATCAGAAACACATTTTTCTTCTACGACTGATGATAACTAAAGTGCCTAACACCCCCCACACACACTACACTATCCAAACCCACTCCTAGGTGAATGCCAAGACTCATGTGTCTATCAGATGCAGAAAATAAGTAAGGAATGTGTAGTGATATTTAGTTGAAATCTAAAAAAGAAAACTTGCATGAAGATTAGAATATCAATGTGGCCAGCCACTACTCTTACCTGTATCTCATTCAAAATTGAGCAATCCTGTCTCAAGGAATCCTCAGACTGCAATGCTCTCCACCAAACCTCAGACTACACTGCTGCTGTCTCCTTCTGCCTTATATTCCTCTCTCTACCCAGTCATCACTCCTATTTCCACCTCCCTAGTGCTGGGATTAAAGGCTTCTTATGCTAATTCCTGGCATCAAAGGTGTGAGATCCCTTTCTCTTTTAGACTTATTCTCCTTTCTGTGGGCTAGAGTGCCCTTGAATACAATCATCCTTGTCTCCCTGTCTCCTGAGATCTGGGTTATTTATTAGGCATAGCGACCACTGTCTATCCTCTATGACTAACTAGTGGTTAGGTGTTTGAATAACCAGTGGCTTTTATCTTAACTAGTAATGTGGCTAACAAGTGACTTAGCTCGGCACTCTGAATTTCAGGTAAGCTTATTTGTTAGATTACAAACAAAATATCACTATATTTGCCGTTTTTATCTAAAACAAAAAAGTTAAAACTAATATGTTATTCAAGCAAGAATCATTTGTTTGAATACAAACAAAATATCTCTGCAATGTATATTTCCTTGCCTAATACATCAGTTACACCCTCAGCCAATGGCTCTGGGTACACTAAGAAGAGGACAAAAAATGAGTTTAGAAGGGAATGAACAGGATAGGATAAGGCATGCCATTTTCTAGACACCATATAGCCATTGTACTGACCTGCATTGACCTCATACTAGATCACACTCAGTCTCAGAAAGGAAAAGGCTCACAGACCCCCACCCTTAATCTCTCAAATGCTCTCTCTGCATGCATTGTAGAGTAAGATACATTGCCTGCATCCTCTGCTAAGCCCATTAAGCTCCATCACATAGTTCCAAATCTACTGTCCCACAAAATTCCCTGGTTAATCCAGTGGATCTCAAGCAAAATCACTAAGGAGGAATAAAATGGAGTTACTTGTTGAAATTGTGGACCAGGGTAGATGAAATTTAAGTCATGAGAGTGGGGAATATTTATGGTGTGCATACATAAACCACACAGACACTATGTGCATATGTGCATATTTGTGTGTGCATGACAAGTAATTGATAATAAAAAATTGTTTGGGGTGTTCCTTCGGTGCAGACCTATAGCCTCTTTTGTGAATTAGTAGTTGAGGAGACTCTGGTGCTTGTCAAGACTGACAACAAATTTGAGGATGGATTCAAGACTTAGAAAAAGGATCATATTGATTTGAAGGTGGCAAGGCAGGATGGTTTGGTGTGCAGTTTAAGATTAAGAGGCACACACACACTTATTAAATTAATGAAAGCCTATTGTTACCCACAAGTATTGTCAATCAGGCAGAACAGATTCTAGTTTGACTGACAACCAACCAATGAGACAGACAGACCAGCACAGTTGGAAATGGAGGATAAAGACAATACTGATGTGTTACATTAGTGACAGGAGCTGTCTACTAAAAAGGAAACCAGCTACATCACCCCAGAATACACTTGAAATTTGAAAGGCACAATTAACACATATAGTTTTCTCTAAATTTTTGTTTCGCTGTCACCATTTACTTCTTTTACAGGAAGAACTGATATAAATTCACAAACATATTGCAATGTTTTTTTCTTTTTTAAACTAAATGTAGAGTATCTTGTTTTGATTGAGATCAGATGGAGATGGTGGTGGGGAATGCTGGTTCTGTGAAAATATCCCCCTTTCTCCATTAGGGCATGCTCAGTCAGCTCTTTATATTCCAGTAAGTTATTTTTCTCTCTATGTTTTAAAAAGAGCACCCATCAACAAAATCCTTGCATATTTAGTTTGATTGGAGAATTTTAATGTTTTTCACTCATCCTTGTAAAACTAAGGACAATTTTATGACTTAGCTGTTACATATAGGACAATCTGTCTTTAACTAGGGGTAAATTACTCTTGAACAAAATGGTCCTAGATAGTTTCCACTTCAAGTGATGATTCTCGTTGTTTAAATAAACATCTTGTTTAAAATCAACTGTAGTTTTTAAGGTCTTTCTCATCTGTTTCTTCCACAATGGACTGTTCAGGTATTGCGGGTGTAGATTCTGGCAGTATCATATTGTTTTTTCTGTTCGTGGGTATGTTTATGTATTGTCTCCTTGTCATCATTTCTTCCTGTGGGTGCAGTAGGATTCTATTCCCCCTGATGGGTATGAGCCCATGGTTCCTTTCCAGTGGGGGGGCAGCAGGTCCAATACCCTGGTGGCTTTCCTCAGGTCATTTCTGCTAGTTTAACTCATAGAAACTGTTGACCTGAACAAGGGGGATCTCTGGGACCACAGATTGATTGCCGTGTGGAAGGCATGGGACTGACCCAGAGCCCCTGAATATTGGTGTCAGTGGGGAGGCCTAGGAAATCTATGGCGCCAGAAGTAGTACTAATCACTGGCATACAAATAGACTTTGAGTGACCATGCCACAATATGGGAGTATCTCTCAGCCAAGACTCTTGCAGGAGGGACTAGGCCCTGCCCTGGGTGAAATGACAGTCACAGGAGATCCAATGTGGAGGGCCTTACCCTCCCTTGATACTGGGTGTGTACCTATTGAGGAGGGCAGGAAAGAGGGGGAGGGAGAGGTAGCTGGGATGGACATGTGAAACAAGAATGTTTCTAACCTAAATAAAAAATAAAATAAAATAAACTGTTCTATTTATTCTGAGTAATATTAAATAGGAAAATATTTAATAACATAATAGAAAGATTTTTTACTGAAGTTTTCTCTATGTAAAGGTGGCAGTCCTGGTAATATCTTTACAGATCCTGCTGGCCTAAATTCCCAGATATCTGCATTAGGAGTGCTGGAGTCATGCTGTATACCGTCCTATATGACTCAGAAATTTTTCAAATGATCCTATCAGCCTGTATTTTCTTTTCAGTTGTATATTTATGTTTTATTTGGTTGTTTTGGTTACTTTCCTTTTTTGAGACTGTGTTTACATAAGTAAGATCTTTGGATATTCTGACCTTTATAGAAAAGGATGACCACAAAATGGCTGAGATCCAACTATTGCTGTTCTGGATTGCTGAGATTAAAGATGCACTACTCTGTGCATTATCTGGTTTTATATCAGGTAAAACTCAGAGACAGATATCTTTTTTCATGTGCTAATTAGTTTTGTTGTTTTGGGATGTATTGTTTTGATACTGGGGTCACTGTGTAGTCCTTACTGTCTTGGAACTCTGAACAGTAGACAGCTTCTATCTCTCAAGACCTTGTGTTGAAGGCTTGTTCTACCACCACCCATACATATTTACTCTCTCATAAACATAGAGCAAAGGAAAACCAGCACACAATCCACAGTCCCAGAGAAGTTAGGAGATTAAAAGAACACTAAGAAAGACATAAATGGACCCATGAAGACAGGGAAAAGTAGAAGCACCTAAGTAAATACGGAGCATGGGGAGAGGGAAGGTAAAGGGAGAGATGGGAGGAGGAGAGAACAAGGGATCACAAGATGGAGTTGGGGAAAGAACAGAGAAATGCAGCAAGGAAAAAGACACCTTAACAGAGCTAGCCTTTATGTGCTTAACAAGAAATCTGGCATGAAAGAAATTTCTGTGGATCCACAAGGATGGACCCAGCTAAGAATCAAAAGTAATCGTGGAGAGGGTACTTTAAATGCCATTCTCCTATAATGAGATTGATTACTACCTCATAGAGACTTCATCTACTAGCTTATTGAACAAGAAGCAGCTATTCATAACTACACACTGATTGGAACTCAATGAATCCAGCTATACAGAGGGAAGTGTGATGAGCACTGGGTCAAGTCCGTGCAGGGGAAACACACAGAAAAAGCTGATCTGAGCAAGTGGGAGTTAATGGACCACAGACTGAAAGTTGGGGAACCAGCATGAGACTGTACCAGGTACTCTGAATGTGGATATCAGAGCTTGCATAGACTTTGGGGCCTCTGGAAGTGAAACCAGTATTTATTGAGAATCATAGAACACAAGTGCTGTATAAATGTCGGAATTGACTAATGTGCATTTGATATTGACCTGGGAATCGGGCTGAAAAAAGGAGGACTGGTGGGTTGGATGTATATTAGGAATTTTAAAACATTGAACAGAGGCATCCCATATGAATAAAACATGCTGATCCCAGTAAAAAAAGTGTATGTAACATACCTCTTAGAACCAAGTACAGGTTATCTTCCTAGGAATAAATGGGTAGGGATGCCAGAGAGTAATGCCAAATAAAACTGGTCATTGCCAGTGCTCTTGTTTGAACATACTTCATATATCGTGTTGTTAAATACACCACAGTTCACTTGCCTATGTGTTTTGGTGCATTTGTCTGAGAGTCAGCGGGAGAGGTAGACATAGAAACATTCACATTCAGACAGACAGACTGACCAATGTTGAATCAGACAGACAGACAGGCCAATGTTGAGTGTACCTGGAAACTCTCCTTCCTCACTCCCTTTTGTATGATGCTGGCAGACAAAATTGTCAGATATCTTAATTTCCCCTGAACCTGCATCTTACTGTACTAACATCTGAGGCAAATACTGTTGCAATGCTGGCATAACTGTTTATGGATATAACCAATATCTTTCTTGATTGGTTTAGATTGTCAACTGTAGGTTAAAGGAGGGTACCTACTTCTGTTTTGTTAATGATGTATTTTCTAATGTGTCATCTAAATATTCATGTTTAGAAATATCCCTTCTTACTATACTCAAATTTGGTGAAAGAAGTATCCTCTTGCAGTTGGTAGTGGGTAATGCAGAGACCCAAAACTGTTCAGAAATACTAAAATAAGCAATTGTGTAATATTGGGGGCATTTTTGACTTGTTTAAGTCTGAGGGAGTATCCCAACAAGTATCGTATACATTCATAAGGGTTTATGGGCAGTTAATGAGATATATCATTTAGAATTTTTGTGAAGTAAATAGTTCCTCATGTTCTTCATTACTTCCAAATGAAATCATGCGTTTGCTCTAGTATTATGTCATTTTTTATTGTTTTGTTTCATCAGGTTGGGTTTCTTTGTGTAGCTCTAGTTGTCTTGGAGTTTGGACTATGAAACCTACTGAAATCTCAGTGATCCAGTTCCTTCTGACTCTAGAGTTCTGATATTGTATACCACTAAGTCACGAGTCCATGGGGATTTCATATTTTATGTAAATTTAATAATCTCATTTACTCCCCAATCCCAGCTCCCTATCTCTAGTCCTCCCTCTTCCCCAGCATCTCACCATCCTACACTCATTCACTCCTAAGCGAGAATGAGGAATTCCATGGGGGAATCATCAGATCTGTCTCAATATTTGGGGATAGGACCAACCCACCCCTGTATCCAGGCTGAACAAAGAATTCCTCCACAAGAAATGTGCCCAAAAAGCCTATTCAAGTGTTAGAGATAAATACTATTCCCACTCTCAGTGGCCATAGACTCCCAAAGTTCCTCAATTGACACCCACAATCAGAGATTCAGGCTGTTCATCCATCTTACCTCCCCCCCCAAGATGAAGATGAAAAGAAGACAGACAACCTCATTGACATGGATGCATTTTTTGATCCCTAAATTGTTCATCCTTACCCTGATCCCTTCTGTTCTCATGTTCCCTAAGTCCCTGCCCAAAGAACCTAACCCCCATGAGCCATGGAATTATACCTGGGTAGTTCTCTGGTCTGCATTGAAGACTCAACATATTCCTTGGTGGGCAGATTCCCTCAACCCAGAAGTTTGTAAACATGCACTCAGTGCTAGAGCCTCCTAGGGCATCGAGGAAGATTTTGATCAAGAAAACATGCCCAGCACTCCCTTTAAGGGGGACACCTATGCTGTATGCTCACATCACCAGAGACAAGCTCTGCTTAGGGCCTATCCCTTTTACATGTGCCCCAGCCCACCCAGGACTGTAGCATTCTTGTAAGATATGGGGGCCCTTTGGATTTCTTTTGTCTGTCTTGGGGCTGAGAGATGACTGGAGGAACATATTGGTATCCCACTTCCAATTGGGATTACATTTAAATGACAGTCTGCTACCCACATTCTTCCCCTCCTTATGTCAGCCAACCCCACAATTCCACTTGCATGTAGCAGCACCCTCCAGATTGTCAGCCTTCCTCCTCCTCACAAGGTTGGTACAATCCCTTAAAGATTCACCTCACCGTCTCAGGATATCATGCTCTAAACTGGTACAGAGTATACACATATGATGAAGACCTTACCTTCTCAATTAAATTACACAAAGAAATTACCCTAATCCATGGAATTCAGGTACCTTTGGACCTGAATACAGTCTTGGGAGGAGGCCAGATATCTCCTGCCCCTAAACCCACCATTAGATGCCAAACTCCATTAATAGATCACCCAATCCCATAGCACACTTCACCCTGAGCCATTCTCCACACCCTCTCTCCCCAGTGAGAATCATGACACCATTTTTTCTGATATAGGAGATGTTATTTTAGATCTAATACACCACGCATTTTTTGCAGCAAATAGTACCACCCCCAGCTGATGGCAGATTGCTGGCTTTGGTATATCACTCCTCCCATTTTTATGAGGGATTGGCTGTTCTTGCAGCATTTACCACTTACAATAATTCCTGCTATCACATATACCACCACCATTGACTCCCACTATTGCTGATGGAGTCCAAATAAATGCATTTCCCACCTCACCATGCAACAGTTCATAGGATCTGGCCTATGCATCATTTCTCTGGACAATCCTACCCCTCCCCATTCCAACACTTTTTCTGCAACAAAACTTTAGTCCTCAGCTTCCCTGATGATTTTGCTGCCCCAACACAAATGGTTCATACTGCACCTGTCTTGATGTTCTTATGCCCTGCCTTTCCATTCTAGTTTTCCAGGAGGTTGGCTACTGTGCATTGGTAAAAGCCATCCCCTGCCTATCCTATCACCATCCTGATGAATTCTTTCATTTCTGCGAGACCTCCCAATACCTTTGCATATGTAAAGAACACATTATGACTGTTACACTTGCTGTCCTTTTAGGAATTAGCACCGTTGGAGCCGTTGAAGATATCTCTGCCCTGGTAGCTGGTAAATCCAACTACCGGGAACTCTGTGCCTCCATTGACAGAGACGACAAGGAATTACAAAATCAAATAGCCTGTTTAGAAGAGTCACACCAAACCCTGGCAGAAATGGTCTTACAAAAAGATGAGGCTTAGATTTACTCTTCCTCCAACAAGGGGGTCTTTGCATGGCCCTGAAAGAAGAATGTTATTTCTATGTCAGTTGGACATGAGTCATCTTGGATAGTATAGCCATGGTTCTAGAGGCTTAGAAAAAAGAAAGAGGGAAAGAGAAAAACAACCATCTTGCTAATAAATTGGTTCTCCACAGTTCCATGGCTGTCCACCCTCTTAGCATCCCTCCTGGTAACACTCATAGGCTCCTTTTTTGGTCTCTTCTAGGCCATGGACTTTCCTAATCTAGTTAACTTTGTCAAAAAATGTTTAACTCTACCCCCGGACCAGTTTTGGTAAAATATCATCGTCTAATGACTAATAAGAAAGAGGAGGCTCCTTTGGAGCTGCCCCACATCACATGCATGGGAATATTCCCAAAGGCCACCCAACACAATGGCCACCTTTGCAGAGCATGCCCCATGTAGAGAGGTGCCCAGGTAACAAGCCTGAGAGAATTTGTGATGGCTAATTAGAACTCCATGCCCTAAAAAGCACGAAAGAACAGGTCCACCCCAAGAAAATGTATTTTATAGTTATGTGTTAAAATCGAAATTTTTCAAATTACAGGTCATCAATTCAGGTAAGATATTTACCTTCCAGGGAGAAATTGTTTGGAAGGGACTAAATGGATAAAACTGCTATCAGTGTGGGTTTATAGAATTACATTTTAAAGCTATAGTTATAAATGTTCCATGGTATTGTCATGAAAAATGAAGATGAGGGAATATGGTAGAAGAATAAGAAAGAAAAGCAGAAAGTTAAACATATTTACTATTTAACACAGGAGGCAAATGAACATTACAAAAATGTGCCCTTTTCTACAAATCATTCTGGTAATTTAATTAGGTTCTCATCTTTCACTTGTAAAAATTCATTCAAATAAATGAAAAGCCTTATTTAAAGCCAGAAACACCTACAACTCAAGAAATACAGTATACCCAGCAGGAAGTTGAGATGATTAAAATCTTATTGATTAGAGAGAGCACAAACAGGACAGAAACAACTCAGATGGGACTATATGAATACAAAATATTTCTGTATGGATACAATGAGCAGTCCACAAAGACACCCAATTGGCAGGAGACAATCTATAACAAAAATACTTCAGATAAGGGCTCATACATAGAATAAAAAGAATTTCACAAATTATATAAAAAAGAACTAATACTGCAATCCTAGAAATGGGTAATTCAATAGACACACTTCAAAGACAAATACACATATGGCCAGTAAATATTGCAAGTGTTCAGGATCCCTACAATGACTTCATGTAATCATAAACAAGAGATGATTTGAAATTTAGATGTTATCAACTAACAATTAAAAATTATTAGTAAAGATCAGGAGTGAAAGAAACACTCACCCTGATGGTGCTTTTAGAGAAGTGCAAATTCATAAAGTCATCATGGGAATCAGTATGGAAATTATTGAGAAAACTGAAGAGAAAATAGAAGACCCATCAGTGTCCCTCCTCAGGACATAAGCAGAGACCTCCACATCCCAATACTTACAATATTTACACACATTATTCACTGCTACTGCATTCACCATAGCATAGTATTACAATCAAAAATTATATATATACATATATGCATATGTATATATAATTGAATACCTTGCATTTGAATAGAAAATATCAACAACATTTCCTGTAAAATGGACATAGAATGTGTACTATTTAGTGAAGTCACAAAATGTCAGAAAGAGGAAACTCCATTTTCCTCATACACAGAAACTAGTCAATAATATGTGTATATGAGAAACAATATGCATGAGGGCACACTTGAATAATGAGGAAAGCAAACAAAGAATATCGAATATCAAGCTAGAGTAAGGACTGAATAAAGGGAATGAACACCACTTATAAAATCAGGTATATATCTAAATGCTCTTCTAGCTCTAATTCTATCGCAGTTATTTTTCTTTTTTCTGATGGATAACTTGATAAATATATATTCAATAACCAATGTGTAAAACCGTTTTGTAAGGCTTTAGTGTTTATGTTCCCAGTTACTATTTTGGAGGGTTTCTCTGTGGCTTTGGAAGCTGTACTAGAACAAGCTCTTGCAGACCGTGCTGGTCTAGAACTCACAGAGATCTCCCTGCCTCTGCCTACTGAGTGCTGAGATTAAAGGCCCCCAGGGAGTATTCTTACTAAATAACTTTATATTTTTTTGGTACGGAGTTTGGGTCTGGTTATTTGCAGTATGTAAATTTTTGTTGTTTCTTTATTTAAAACAATTTTCAGAATAAAATTTAAAGTATTTCTAGCACCAAACTTAATGATTTGCAGTATCTTCACATATAATATTTCTAGAAATGTGGACATGTCCACTAAGCTGGGTCATGGCAATTCAGTCAATTCCTTCTGTTTTTTTCTTTATATTTATCTTTCAGGAGCAATGGACAGATAGATGACTTGCACTCATTCATATAAGGGATGAAAAAAAGAAAAAATTAATACTGAGAGCTGTTTGAGAAAATGTTGTTTACATGATATGCCATCCTAGAACTTTCATACAGTGGCTGATGGAAGCAGAGAAAAACACCCACAGTTAAACACTGAACTGCACCCATGGAACCCATGGAGATACAGGAATGATGAAAAAATTGACAAAGAATGGGCTGACAAATCCAGCAAAGACATCTGATCTGAACAAAGGGGGCTCTTGGAACCCATACAGACAGTGGAAGTCCAACATGGGACTGATCCAGAACCCCTGAGTGAAAGTCAGTGAGGAGGCCAGGACAGCCTATAAGAACCTGTGCAATAGATCAGTGTTTATCTCTGGCATACAAAAGGAATTCGTGTGATCATAACACAAAGAGGGATGTTCTCTCAGCCGGGACTTTTAGGGGAATTCCTCTACCCTGCCATGAGCGAAATGACAGACCCTGGATATCCCCTATGTGGAAGGAAGTGGGAAAAGGGGGGGAGGCTTGAGGGGATGGTGGGTGGGTGCTGGAGGGAGAGGGAACAGGGATTGACATGTGAAACAAGCTATTTAAAATTAACGTAATAAAAAAGGGAAAATGTCAAATCACATGAAGATACCCTAGCAACCAAAAAACCAGATATTCAGATAATGATCTTAAATCCAGAGAACACTAAATGTCATTTAAAGTTGAAGGAAAAATCAGTCTAACTATATTATTACATCAAGAAACAAATATATTTTAAAATTGACGGAGATGGAAGTTCATTTCAAAGTTCTCTCATGTTGAGATAATTGATTTCACTAAAGCAGCTTTGCAGACCATAATTAGAATTAAAATTAATACAGGAGAATCAGAGGATTTACCCATGAGAATATGGGAACTAATAATCTTCATGTGAGGAATCCTATACTCCAGAGAAATGGGAGGTAATCATACATGGGAAAGACAGCAAATCATTAATTCTCACACAGATGGAAGAAAAATAATGCTAACAATAAAAAGCAGCAACAACATCACAAAGAAAGACCTAGTAAATAAGAATACCATCACCAAATATCTAGCCCCTCTGGAAAGCAATATGGACAATCTTCAAATACATAAATTCTCTATTTAAATTAATTCAGCAAGTCAAACCAGCCCTTTCATGCCTTGGCATATTCTCAAAGGACTTAGTATCATTTTCCAAAAATACTTGATCAGGCTTTCTTCACAATAGCAACAAAATTGAAGCATGCTAAATATCTCTGAACTGGACAAATAGATAGTGAAAATGTGGTATAAATACATTATGAAACACTATTCACCTGTAAAGAGAATTGAAATCATGAGTTTTTCTGCTAAATAGATGGACCAAGAAAAGATCATATTGAGTGGCTACACTCAGACGCAGAAAAACAGAGACGGCATCTTCTCTCTTATGGGAAGTTCTTACCTCCAAGCTTTAAAAGAGAGTACACAATCTGAAGTAACCAGAATATTCACAAAAGTAAAAGGAGACTACTGTATGGAGCAGGAAATAATGGGCAGTAGAAAAAACAGGAAATAATAATCCTAAAAGGAAGAAATTGAGTGTGTGAGTGTGTATGTGTGTGTGTGTGTGATTAATAGAGAAGTGATAGACATAGATAAAAAAGAAGAGAGAATAAAATAACAGTAAAGATGTATGTAAAAGTTTTAACGTTTATAAGTATTATCATCTATAAATATGGCTGTAATACATCTAACTATCTATAAGCAATCCAGTTACAGTATAAATGATATCTTCCAATCTTAACTCATGATGCTCTTCTCCAGGGCCATGGACATTCTCACAAAGAAACCACAGCATTTTGCTTTGATATTGTTGGCCACTGATGTTCTTGATATTTCAAAACAGTACAGTCTACTGTGATTGTCCCCTTTGCCTCCCAGAAGTAGCAGGTGAGGCCTATGCAAAAGAAGCCATGTGCTTTAGTCAGAGCCAGGAGTCGTGATGTGTACAAGAATTAAAAGCCTCCTCAATGGTAACTACCTTTCTTGGTATCATAAGGCAATCTGTAAAATTTTAAAGTCAACAGTACTTCCCAGATATGAAAATTGTGAACCATAACAATGGTATGCACTGCTTGATAACCTGAAGGCTCAAGGAGCAGCACACATACATTGGTGGTAATCAACAGCTTATAATTGGAATTAAGGAGTTCTCAACCACAAGAAAGTCATTTCTGGAACTGGAAGCCTACCCGAATTGTGAGCATTAGGGAAGTATATATCTTGAAGGAGAACCTAAATCCACTATGCATGACTCACATGAATATTCTTATAAGATTGATTTTCCAACTACTACCAATTCTTATGTAGAAAGTCTTCTCATATCTATAGCAGGATAATTCTGAGATCTTTCTCATTGGAAGTCTATAGAATTATTTCTAGTAAAACAGAATGTGAACTGAATTGTGTCCCACCAGATCATTCACTACGGTCAATAAACTCTCCACTTTCTAGGACTATTTGTTTGGCTCTGCAGGTGAGCAGATCGGGGGATTAATTGCCCCCAACATGAGAAAGAGATCATTAAGAAGGACAGTACCTGGATTATTAACATAACACTGTACTCAAGTAGTTAAAGATATAGGACACAACAAGTGATTCCCCATTTGTCATACACAGGCTAAACACTGAAAATACCTCGAAACCACCTTCAGTGAATGTAACTTGAATGCCACTTCTGATCACTTCCCATTCAAACCTCAGGAGCTGAAATGGAACTGAATGTTTGGGATCACAAAAGCACACAAAATGAATTATTTCATTTACCACAGAACAAATTTAATGAAAATCTACCAGAAAAGAATACTATTAGCTGGTAATTTTCCAAGAAACCCTCAGGAAGAGCAAGAGACACAGCAAGCAAACTGTTCTCACACACAGAAAGCAGACGGGAAGTCTGTAGAATCCATTCTCGGTAAAAATCGGCCTGAGCAATTAAGGAAACAACTCAAACAGTTGAAGGATTGAAAGCTGAAATAGAAACGATAAAGAAAACACAGAATGAAGGGATGCTGGAAATAGAAAAGCTGGGTAAACGATCAGGAACTACAGATGCAAGTATCACCAATAGAATACAAGAGATAGAAGAGAGAATCTCAGGTGTTGAAGTCTCATTAGAGGATATAGAGTCGTCAACCAAAGAAAATCTCAAAACCAGCAAATCCTTAACACAAAATATCCAGGAAATATGGGACACCATTAAGAAGCCAAACCTGAGAATAATAGGTATAGAAGAAGGCGAAGAAATACAACTCAAAGATACAAAAAACATATTCAACAAAATCATAGAAGAAAACTTCCCTAACATAAAAAAAGATATGCCTATGAAAATACAATAATCTTACAGAACACCAAATAGGCTGGACCAGAAAAAGAAGTCACCTCCCCATATAATAATCAAAACATCAAGCCTACAGAGTAAAGAGAAAATATTAACAGCAGCTAAAGATAAAGGCCAAGTAACATACAAAGGCAGACCTATCCGAATTACACCTGACTTCTCAATGGAAACGATGAAAGCCAGAAGATCCTGGACAGATATCCTACAAACACTAAGGGAACAAGGATGCCAGCCCAGACTACTATATCCAGCAAAGCTCTCAATTACAATAGATGGAGAAAAAAAATATTCCATGATAAAGCCAGATTTAAACAATACGAATCCATGAATCCAGCTGTACAGAAAATGCTAGAATGAAAACCTAGATCCAAGGAAGATAACTACATTCACAGAGACACAGGCAATATATAATCTCACTTTACAAAACACCAAAAGAAAAAGGGAGGAGAAAGTACACAAAACAACTTCACTAACAAGAAATCAAGCACAAACAAGGATCATCAATCAATGGTCATTAATATCCCTCAATGTCAACGGCCTCAACTTGCCTATAAAAGGACACAGACTAGCAGAATGGATACGAAGACAGAACCCTTCCTTCTGCTGCATATAAGAAACGCATCTCAACATCAAAGACAGACGTTATTTCAGAGTAAAGGGTTGGGAAAAGATCTTACAATCAAACGGTCCCAAGAAACAAGCGGGTGTAGCAATCCTAATATCTAACAAATTAGACTTCAAATTAAAATCAATCAAAAGAGATGAAGAAGGACACTTCATTTTCATCAAAGAAAAGTACATCAAGACGAAGTCTCAATTTTAAACATCTACGCCCCAAATACAAAGGCACCTACATTCGTGAAAGAAACATTACTAAAGCTCAAAATGCATATAAAATCTCACACACTAATAGTAGGAGACTTCAACACTCCGCTCTCACCGCTAGATAGGACCTCCAGACAGAAACTTAACAAAGAAACAAAAGAACTAATAGAAGTTATGACACAACTGGGATTAACAGACATCTATAGAACATTCCACCCAAATACAAAGGGATATACCTTCTTCTCGGCACCACAGGGAACCTTCTCTAAAATTGACCACATAATAGGAAACATAGCAAATCTCCACAGATACAAAAAAATTGGAATAACCCCCTGCATCTTATCAGACCATCATGCATTAACATTAGAATTCAACAATAACACAAATCGCAGAAACACTACAAACTCATGGAGAATGAACAATGCAAAATTGCTCCATCCCTGGGTAAAGGAACAAATGAAAAAAGTAATTAAAGACTTCCTCGATTTCAATGAGAATGAAGACACAACATACACAAACATATGGGACACTTTGAAAGCAGTGCTGAGAGGAAAGTTTATAGCACTAAGTGCCCACATGAAAAAACTGGAGAACAGTCATACTACAGAATTAATAGCACAGCTGAATGTTCTAGAACAAAAAGAAGCAAACTCCCCCAGGAGGAGCAGACGCCAGGAAATAATTAAATTGAAGGCTGAAATCAATCAAGTAGAAACCAGGAAAACACTGAGAAGAATCAATGAAACAAAGAGTTGGTTCTTTGAGAAAATCAACAAAATAGACAAACATCTGTCCAAACTAACCAAAAGATAGAGAGAGAGCATGCTAGTTAACAAAATCAGGGATGAAAAAGGGGACATAACAACGGACTCTGAGGAAATCCAGAGAATCATCAGGGCATACTTTGAAAATCTGTACTCCACAAAATTTGAAAATTTAAAGGAAATGGATAATTTCCTGGATAGATATCACTTGCCAAAACTAAATCAAGAACAGATAAACAATCTAAACAGACCTATAACCCCTAATGAAATAGAAGCAGTCATCAAAAGTCTCCCAAACAAAAAAAGCCCAGGCCCAGATGGTTTCAGTGCAGAATTCTACCAGAAATTCAAAGAAGAGCTAACTCCAATACTCCTCAAAGTATTCCACACAATAGAAGCAGGAGGCTCACTGCCAAACTCTTTCTACGAGGCTACAATTACCTTGATACCCAAGCCACAAAAAGACACAACTAAGAAAGAGAACTATAGACCAATTTCCCTCATGAACATCGATGCAAAAATACTCAATAAAATACTCGCTAACCGGATTCAAGAACACATCAGAAAAATCATCCACCATGATCAAGTAGGCTTCATCCCAGGAATGCAGGGATGGTTCAATATTAGAAAATCTATCAATGTAATCCACCATATTAACAAACTGCGAAAGAAAAACCACATGATCATCTCACTAGATGCTGAAAAAGCCTTTACAAAATCCAGCACCCCTTCATGATAAAGGTCCTAGAGAGATCAGGGATAACAGGAACGTACCTGAATATAATAAAAGCAATATACAGTAAACAAACAGCTAACATCAAACTAAATGGAGAGAAACTCAAAGCAATTCCTCTAAAATCAGGAACAAGACAAGGCTGTCCACTCTCTCCATATCTCTTCAATATTATACTTGCAGTTCTAGCAACAGCAATAAGACAACAAAAGGAGATAAAGGGGATACAAATAGGAAAAGAAGAAGTGAAACTTTCACTATTTGCAGATGATATGATAGTTTACATAAGTGAGCCAAAAAACTCCGCAAGGTTACTCCTAGAGCTGATAAACACCTTCAGCAATGTGGAAGGATACAAGGTAAACTCAAAAAAATCAGTGGCCCTATTATATACAGATGATGATGTGACTGAGAAAGAAATCAGAGAAACATCGCCCTTTACAATAGCCAAAGACAGCATGAAATATCTGCGGATAATGTTATCCAAGGAAGTGAAAGACCTGTATATCAAGAACTTTGTGTCTTTAAAGAAAGAAATCAAAGAAGATACCAGAAAATGGAAAGATCTCCCATGCTCTTGGATTGGTAGGATCAACATAATAAAAATGGCAATCTTGCCAAAAGCAGTCTACAGATTCAATGCAATCCCTATCAAAATTCCATCACAATTCTTCAAGGACCTGGAAAGAACATTAATCAACTTTATATGGAAAAACAAAAGGCCCAGGATAGCCAAAACAACCCTATACAATAAAGGAATTTCAGGAGGCATCACCATACCTGACTTCAAACTCTATTATAGAGGTATAGTCCTGAAAACAGCTTGGTATTGGCACAAAAATAGGCAGGTAGACCAATGGAACCGAATCGAAAGTCCTACTTTTAACCCACACACCTTTGAACACTTGATTTTTGACAAAGAAGCTAAAACTGTACAATGGAAAAAAGAAAGCATCTTCAACAAATGGTGCTGGCATAACTGGGTACTGGTATGCAGAAGACTGCAGAAAGATCCATGTTTATTGCCTTGCACAAAACTTAAGTCCAAATGGATCAAAGATCTCAACATAAATCCAGCCACACTGAAACTTTTAGAAGAGAAAGTGGGAGATACTCTTCAACGAGTTGGTACAGGAGACCACTTCATTAACATAACACCAGTGGCGACAGGCACTGAAATCGACAATTAACAAATGGGACCTTCTGAAACTAAAAAGCTTCTGTAAGGCAAAGGACACAGTCAAAAAGACAAAAAGGCAGGCCACAGAATGGGAAAAGATATTCACAAACCCTACATCTGACAGAGGGCTAATCTCCAAAATTTACAAAGAACTCAAGAAACAAGTCTCCAAAACACCAAAGGATCCAATTAAAAGGTGGGGTACAGAACTAAATAGAGAATTCTCAATTGAGGAGGATAAAATGGTCAAGAGACACTTAAGAAAGTGCTCAACATCCTTAGCCATGAGGGAAAGGCAAATCAAAACAACTCTGAGATACCATCTTAATCCTGTCAGAATGGCTAAAATCAAAAACACAGAAGACAATTTATGCTGGAGATGATGTGGAGAGAGGGGAACACTCCTCCACTGCTGGTGGGAGTGCCGACTCATACAGCCTCTTTGGAAATCAGTATGGAGATTCCTCAGGAAAATGGGAATTAATCTACCACTAGACCCAGCAATCCCACTCTTAGGCATATATCCAAATGAGGCAAATTCATA